>NC_133806.1:8571466-8758555 GCF_043250625.1 Sebastes fasciatus | reverse complement strand
GTTCACACACGTATCTTAACAGACGTGAGTATTGGCTACTGATTTGTTGTTTTTCTCTTCTACAGTGTGGCTACATATAGTGTTCTCTATCTGCAGATACTGAAAGTCATGAGTAGTTCAAACTACAACAGACACATTTTGACAAGATCTAGTCTTCATCATTGTCCCAGGGGTTTTTAACTAAACAACTAAGAAAAAGACTTTTGTCAGACTATTCATTGCAAATAAATTTACCCCAAAAGATCAACCCAATGCTCACCATACTGTGGCCCCTCAGCAGCAGCGGTGAGATCTCGCTGACCGGTGGCGAGTAGCCGTAATCGTCACAGGGCAGGTCCCCTCGGCGCCGGCGCCCGTGGGAGACACCGTTCTGGCCGTAGTTACGTGGACAGAGCACTCGGTAGAGACAGAATAGCAGCAGAACCAGCAGGACGCCCGCCGCCAGGCCCAGAGCTGCCACCCTGGATGGAAGGAGGGACAAAGGAGAAGACAAATGTTTTTTTCTTGTAGTCAGCTGAATTGAATTCTACAAATTCACACTGTGGACCCGCTCAGTACAGCCACATTCTTCAAGTGGACACATCTTTACATTTGTTCATTTCATTAATGTTTAAAAATATTTTTGAATAAACTTACAAAATGCACCACTGCATCTTCACAGCTTTAAAACTGAGCTCGCTACAACCTGAAAAGCGCAAGTTGCGTTAATGCGTTAAAGAAATTGGTGGCAATAAAACGTATTTTATATGTTTTTTTATTGATAATGTTCTGGGGTCATGCCCTGTTGTCTGTTGGATTGGTGTTCTCACTCCTTGTTCTCTTACAAGAGGTCGGAGGTGCAGATGTTAGTGACGGCTTTGATATGTGCCCATCTAAACAAACTGTACTTGATAAGTCAACACTCTGGAAGCATGCATGCAAAGTGCACTTTGCAAGTGTGTTCAGACCACTTTATACTCGAGACTTTATTTTATAAATCTGATCTTGGCAGGGTTTAACACAGAAAGAGTCAGAAATCTGATTCTGAGACGGTGCCTGGAAATATCCTGTTCTCAATACTTGAATATGGGAAACGTGTGCCATATTGTGATTCTAGCGGTTGAAAATTGGGATTTGAAACAATGTGGAAAATTGGTCTCTTTGCCGATAAGCAATAACATTACTGAGAAACACACAAAGACGCACACCATTTCTCACTAGTGTTTGAGAGGCTGAAAAGATTACGTACATGTTTGTTGCAATATTTACAGTGATAGGTATTTGCTGTTCCCAGTTTAAATAGATACTTAAGACAAACTCAGATGGAACACCTTGTTTATGTAATGATTAAAGAAATTACACAGCGTCACTAATCCTAAATAGATTAGCAGGTCAGTAAAAGCCTAAAAAGAGTGTTTTGTAGTCTTCGACAGGTTTGTGATGTGCCGTTATGAACAGCTGAACGTGTGGCTGTGTGGTGTTATAATCCTACCAGGGGTGTCACAATTTTGATTCTAAATCTGAAATCGATTGAAGTTAACTTCCGATCTCGATCATCTAAATCAAAAGCAGGATCAATGTTTATTTTATTTTACTCTGCCCCGTCTACTTGCGTGCGTCTGAAGAAAAAAACAGTTTTCATTTTAAAAGGTAAATTAAAAATGTATACAGTGTTTTGGAGAATCTATATAGTATCGCACAACATAATATCGCGGTACTCATGTGTATCAATATTTTCTTACACCCGTACCGTAGATATGTCTGCCTTCTCTCCAATTTAACGGAACTAGGAAATACATCTAAGAAAATCTTTTTTTTAGAAAAAAAAAAAAAATACATTTGAAAAATTCAACATCAATGTCTCTTTCCAGAAATCATGACCCGGTTACTCAAGATAATCCAGACCTTGCTGTGAGCACTTTCATGTAGGAACTATTATATTTCTACCGAACTACAGCTACCAAACGTATCACCGCACAGAAGGAAGCACTCATCTACTCATGGACGAGAGGCTTGTGCTCATGACAGCACGACATGTAAACATTGGTGTCCTCCTTGGCTGAGCTGTAACGTTACCCCCCATTGGGAGTTCAAACAAATCTAAATGCTAATACAGGTGGAGGTTGGGGAGATGAAAGATTTGCTCTGACGAGGGCAGCAATGATGCAGCGTTGGTTAGTGCAGACAGAGTGAGCAGTGAATTTGAAATAGCTCGTAGTCATATATGACTCGATGAGTATGGAACATTTGTGTGAAATGACTGCCTGTATTACTCATGCTCCATTGTTGCATTTCTTTTTTTTTCTTCATGCAAAGATCTTTCCGAGTGATTAGAAAAAAATCGACCTGTTGCAACATGCTCTGAATCTCATTGTAACAGCATGTTCACCTTTATCACACCGGCCTTCTCTCTGTCTCAAGGTCATCTAAACAAGCCGTAAACTCAGCTGCCACTTCCTCGCTGTGAGGGTCACGACCCTGACCAGCTGATAGCCTTCGTATCTACTGTCCAAAGATGAAACGAAGAGCTCAGCCTTCCACTTGGCAGTCAATGTGACAACACTTTGGCTTACACAACACAGCGACTCTGATGCTGTTGGCGAGGGAGGGGGACACAGAGGGAGCTGGAAAGTGCTTCTTTATTTGAATTATTATTACTTGAAGATCTAAAATGTAAGCAAAAGAAATGCATTTAACCGAGTAGCAAATTTAATTTCTCAGAGACTATACAGGAAAAACGATCCTCCTCTCCACTGTTACATCACAGGTACCTTTAAAGCAACCAGTTGGTCCAGTCATGTAGAGACAATACTTGAACGTGTAGATAACAATCAGCCTCCCATATCTTTATTCTTTTTCCTTGTCACTACAGTCCAGTGACACTTGACACAGTGCACTTCATGCATCCATAAGACAAAGCTTCTCCTTTCTTCTAGAAGCAAAAGAAAAGGCCTCCTATACACTGTGTATTTCAAAACATTTTACCCTATAAAACATCCACAACAGAAGGCTCTTGCATGTTCTTTTTCTGACTTGTAGCACAACTTGATGATCAAAACTTGTCAGTATCACACTGATTTTCTATATTAATTTAAATGCTAATCAAAAACAAACAAAAATCACATTTGTCATTATTCCCCGCCTGTGTTGCATGAGTGTGAGCTCAACATGACCTTGACTCCAGACCACCTTGGAACCTATTCTACTTTACTGCTCTACATCCAGATGAAGAATCCTGCAGGTTTCAATATCCACTGTGCAATCAGTTCAATGACACCCTGGTGGAAGGACCCAAGGCCAAGGACCTTTCACTGCTGTGGCCCCTGATCACACTAATCTGTGTGTGAGTGTTTCGTTTCAAACCAAGTGTAGATTTCCCAAAAATGTTTTGCCAAATTGATCAATTTATAGCAGTCTAAAAAAAGAAAGCCACTCCAGGAAATAAACACATATCATCAATTCAACCACGTTGTAGAGATGTTTTCATTTCCATTGTTTTTCCCCCCTTTTTGGGTGGGAGCATTTTGCCAGTTGTTGCAGACAAAATACTGGGTTAAACATCCGTTATACTTTCCGCAAGGACGGACGCACAGACATGAGCTGACGTGGAATTGTTGAGGAAGCGTTTGGATCTTTTATACTGTGCGGGTTTCTCCTTGCGGCAAACCGATATTCTCAAAGCTCCACACAAACTTCTCCATCTGCTCCGCCCATCTGCGTCACTTGCGACCCGAGTATTTTACAAATAACCATCTGCTTGGCTGTTGAAACTGACCTTGTTAGTTCACTTTTAGTTTTAGTCAGACTTTGGATTGAGTTATTTTATTGAACCGCTAGGGTTACTTTCTCTGTCTGACGTTTTGTCTTGTTGTACACTTTAGAAAACAACAATAATAATGTTTCTCAAGTGTACGTCACGTCAACACCCTGATTAAGAGGCTGGTTCAGTCCTTAAATTCAAGTGTGTGTGTGTACTAACTTGTAGAGGGTGAGGTCCGTCTGTAGATCTGCAGAGACCTTGGGAATGGATGGAGGGGGGTGTCTCGTGTCCTGAGGGTGACGTGTCTCAATGGCCTCCTGGGGGCTCAGGTGAACGGTGACGGGAATGACAGGCAGGATGCTGATGTACCTGAAACAGGATGGACAATAATAAACAGTAGTACACGAGAATATAGCGACTGTTACTTCCTCGGACCAATGTTGTCGGTGCTCGGGCCCTCATAAGAACATGCCAATCCAACCTGATCATACAGAGAGCAATGGTATGATTGGGTTGGATGCACTTTTTTGTTGATTAAATTGGATTTTAACGGGTTGATAAAGTCAGATATCTTAACCAGTTTATATAATTGATGAATGAGCTTATGCTGTTATGACATCTGCTCAATCCTTGAATTCAAGCCATTTCTGAGTCAAAGTCCCTTTTAGTGAGTAAAGAACAAAATTCTGAATCGTCTTCTACTGTAACTCACCTCTTGGCTAAAGTGATGTTGTAGTAGCTGAAGAGCGATGGCCAGTGCCTGAAGGAGAGCCTCCTCCAGCCCTCCTCATCCTCTGCTCCCCAGGTGATCTGCGGCACCGCGGGGGGTGGGGCCTGGGGGAGGGGCCCCGCCCTGGCGGAGCCATGGTGGCCCTGTGACTGGTTCTCAGGTAAGGGTGTTGGATCTGGTGGGGGGTGGATGCTGAGGGTGCTGGTAGGATCTCCTCCACGGAAGACGGGGGCCACCCCGAGGTGCGGGGGCAGACCGCCTCCTCCGGGATCTCCCAGGGGGCTTTGCTCAGACACCTGTGCAGCCAGGTAGGTGCGTATTCCAGCTGGGTCGGTGTAGACGAGGATGCCGATCCAGATCACCGTGCCAACCTGGAGATGAAGCAAACGAATGATTTCTGCTCGAGTTGCTTTGACGTTTGCTTTCATTAAACTGGTGTTCAGTGACGCCTGAAAAAGTCACGTCTCCACCTCCAGTACTTTTCCTTACAAAAGGAATTTCTCTCATTCATTTATGTTTACAGTCATACATCATATCACACTGTGCGATCATCAGGCATAATGTGTTCTTTGTCATATAGACTTGTCATAATAACTAATCTCTCTTTCACCAGCTGTCAGTTTGTAGTTTCATTGCCTCTATTGAAAAAGACTTGTAGCCGGTTGCTGTGTCGGTCGTAGATGAAACACAGCATAAGCTACCTGTCTCTGTTAATGTGGTTTCAATTGCAAAGCTATTTCTCCATTTTAAAGCCATGGCACACATGATAAAGTCATCTTGAGGGTGCAGCCACACTGATGCGTCACTGAACTAGCAAATATTTAACAGCGAATGTTCCTGTCAGTCTTTGTGACATTAATACAATGAGAATGCTATAAGTCCAGGCACAGGAAGCCAACAATGTAAGACAAAATGACAAACAGCAGATTGTTCATAACACAGTACACATCTACAGTCTGTTTTGAATCCATCTTCTCACCATGATGATGCGCTGAGCCAGGCGCGTGCGGGCCAGGAAGTACACCACGCGCAGCCTCTTGGGAAGCCTCAGGTTCCTGAAGGCCGGGGTCTGCAGGGTGATTGTGTGGGGGGAGGGCCGTGGGGGAGGGGGGACCTCGCGTGGACGCAGCAGGCCGGGCTTTGGTGGCGGTAGTCCTGCTTCGGCTGGCAGGCGGCGGTTCAAATCAGCCAGCTGGGAGGGGAATGAAAGGTTTACACATCTGGGAAACTGTGTTGAAGGCTAAACCATTAATCCAACAACAAAATTCAACAGACTAATTTATAATGAAAATAATTATTAGTTGCAGCCATATGTATCTATTTTACCACATATTCTTCTAAAGATTAAGAGCTTAAGAGTAAGCTGATTTTTTTGTGTATGTAAATGTATAGGCTTATGGTGCTAATGCTCATTTAGCAGGGCACTGAGCTAAACACAAATGAAAGGTTTCAGTATGTGTGTGACAGCAAAAAGGAGAGTAAGTAAGAAAAAGGAAGTGCGTGTGTGAAAACAGTAATCTGAAAACTATGTGGTGAATGTATGTGGGCCTGTGACTTCCATTTGACCTCCTTTATTACCTATATCTGCTCATGAGAAAAGGGTTGTCTGTGTTTGAGCTTTTCATGTTATCTTCATGTTTACATTTGAGATTATTATGGCTGATTCAGATACTGTACGGTATGTGCCTCTGTTTGTCAAGAATAAATCCACGCAGACTTCAAAACAGTCGTAACTAGGGAAGTCAGTTTCGCTTAGTTTTGTTCTTGACAGCATAAAAAAAATGCAAAATGACGTGAAATACAGGAGGTGCTTTCCTTTTAGTCCGGCGCTCCATTGACTCAATGAGCTTTGGCTCTGCATTTCGAAGCGCTATCCATTGAGAGGTGCTGAAATTTTAACATTTTGTGTTGTAAATGTCTTGCCTTTTGTTTTATTTTTCTGTTGGATTTCCTGAAGTTCATTTCCGCATTTTGATGAGATCAACGTTGAGTGTGCTCCGATCGATCGACCACCGATCGTTATTGGCTGATATTCATTCTAAATCGTTTGATCCATGGACTTTATGAAAGGCTGACGAGAAGATCCGATCACATGACGCATCGATTCTGAACTGAAACATTTTCAATAGTCAGATACGGCCCTTCACCGGTGTTCCGTGCTGCAGGTTTTCGCCTGTCCATGCGGAGAAACACGCACGGACTACAAAAGACCCAAACGTTTCCTTGTCACCATTTCGCGCCAGCTTATGTCCGTGCGACTGTCCTTGTGGAAAGCTTAATCGAGGCTTAACCAATTAACCGTTGACATCCCTAATCCTAACAATTGTCAACCTGCTGAGTTTTACTTCCATTTACTTTTGAGGAAACCTCTATCTGTGATTTGAACGTAGTCATGATTGAAAATGTCTGTATGTACAAGTGAGAGTTCTCACCTCCATGCGCCGGATGTCTATAGACAGCACTGTGGTGAAGAAGAACATCTGCAGGAAGAAGTCAGACACCAGGCCAACCACAGCAAACAGACAGAACTCCTACAACATACAGAAACCAGCGGAGACATCAGACCAGCATACAGACAAAGTTAATGTTAGCATTTCTAACTTTGTTCATTGATTAACCAATCCGGTATTTTAACTTTTTATTACAGCTTAATGAAAAGTTGTCTTCCGTATTGTCAGACTTCCCTTAATCAATATTCATTGAAATACAGAGCACCATCTCTTTGGAACAACCTACTTCCATCAATCAACATCTATATTATTGTTATTCAAAAATCATCCTAAAAGGTTTTCATTTAGCAAAGATTTATAACACTTCATGGATTTCATTTTAATGCATCTCAACTTATAAACAAACTTCTATGTATATTGTACATTTATATAATTGTTTTTGTATTACTGCTTAGTCTTGAAACTTTGATGAATTATGCAATCTTTGATTTTATCCTTTTCCTTTTTTATGTATGACTATTGATATCTAATGTTTTTTTTTTGCTGATGCAACAACCATATTTCTGTTACCTGGATAGCTGGCACCAGAGTGAAATATCCAATGAGGATGATGCACAGTTCAGTGGCCATGTTCTTCATGATAGACCAGCTCTCATTACTAAGGCCTGGAGGAATAATGACAACAGTTAAGAAACAAACAAGTGATACTTAAAGGCTATAAACATGAGATTTTGAACATTAATATAGCAGCTATGTAAGGGATAATGTACAATGAGCCAGTCATTGCTGTGAATGCATAACCCTGAAAGGGTTTATTTCATAACAATGACCCGCTAGCTGTACATTATCCCGCTCATAACACGGCTACTTACTTAAGATATCAATTATTTGACACAAAAACGGTCCGCCAGAGTCCGACATCAGAACTGCATTCAAAGCAACAGTCTGATATATATAGCAACGGTCTGCTATAAAGAAATAACAGACCATAGAACGCCGTGACTAATCAGAACTGAGTATTCAACAAAGCCGTGTAATAAGAAAAGTGTTCAACTGAAGGCAACCATCCTGATTTTCCTCCACCGAAGAATACACATTCTTCTTAAGATATATACTGTAGTCATAGCCGTTTGCTAGTGATGTCCCAAACATTCAATTGAAACCATCAAACTTTAGCTACGTAAAGCATATTTTACTTGATGTTTTAAGTAGCTTGCGTTAGCAGGATAGCTAGCAAGCTAATAATTACATTAAATGGATTTAGGTCACTCAGCAAATCGAAGAAATAGCTTCCTATCAAGTTGAATATCTTACTAATGTTATTAAAATAACTCTTTACTGTAAAATTAATCAATAAAATAATAGCCCAGATATACATCCTCTTGCTCTTCCATACACTAGTCTTTGATTTATTTTGTAGGATAACTGTGTGGTGAATAGTAGAATTTACAAAATGTAGTCTTACCCTGAGCAATGCGGAGTTTGACCTCGAGGTCGACGGGGGTGGACACCACAGACTTGGTTAGGACCAAGACGTTCTCCAGGCCGATCACCACCACCAGGTAAGGAAAAATCTCCCTGCACACAGAAAACAACGAAACTTCAAACACAGGAATAAAATTAAACTAGACTTACAGTTATGCCTCCGCCAACCAGTCAAGTTGCAGTTTACATCCATGTCTGTCCAAAATGTCATCATTTTCTCCTGTTAGACATTTGTGTGAAATTGTCAGTTATGGCCAAATTCATTTTGTGAGGTGACATTGACCGTGTTCTCAGATATTCCCATAGCATGCAAATGCTGGAATTACTGGCAGATAACAACCATGTGTAGCCTATAGTGCCAGCTACTGATGAAACTATGCTGTAGCCGAGTTTATTCACTCCAAACCAGATGATGGAAACGGGCTTAATTTGCATTTCGTTTTCTGCGAAATTTCAAAAGTTCGCTTAAAACTCGCGACACAATTGAATGGAAACACGGCTTTTGACCGTGACCTTTGACCACCAAATTCTAATCAGTTTATCTTTGAGTCTCAGTGGATGTTTGTGTCAGATGTAATGAATTTCCCTACAGGCATGCCGGAGATGCAGCATACATGAGAATGGGACGGACGGAGGGCTCATTCTAAGCTAACGAAAACACAATGATTCTTAGTTTCAGATGTTTATTCACTAATGATAGTGAAGAATATTATATTCCATTTCTGCTAATTAATGTTACACACTGTACCTCTAAGCAAATAATTACGCTCATTTATGAATCAATACCTGGCAGGTGCCTGCGGGGAATTACCTCCTCTGTTGAAATGCACAGAGAGATTAATTTGAGAGTATAGATAAGCTTGTACTGTAGAAGTGTATAACTGGGTCACAGAGCTCTGCATGTGACATCAGACACACTCAGTAACACTGTACATAATAAACACACACACACTCCCTATCACTTCCACTATATCAAGAGCCCGGTATGTGGAGTCAACGATGAGTAAGCAGAATGTGTAGTGTGCCTTCATATCTTTAGTTATGTTGACCTTGATGTGTGTTTATGCAAACACACAGAAAGTTCAAGCACAGCCCAGAGCGGACTTGCGTGGATCTTGGTCAGTGGTTGGACAACAGTGTGCTGTTGTCACGCCACAATGTCTGCTTCCTAAAAATCCTCAAATGATTGGACAACCATTAAATGTCAATATCGCTGTATCCCTGCCCCCTCGCGGAGTCCCACCCACATCCACGCCCCGTCCCCTTCTTCTTCATCCACACTAACACACACATTTTTCTGCCCACCTGCTGTAAACATTAACGTAAATCCATGTAAAGTCAATGCAGAGGAAGTGGGAAGTCAATAGCTGGTTTGTGTGTATGTGTGTGCAAGTGTGTGTGTTAGCGTCCTTGTCTTTCTGTGACTAAGATAAGATGATGAAACTGTAACGGCCTTTTGGGGCTGTAAATATTAACAGGATACATTTCAATGTCAATAGCAGAGCATAACAAGGGCTGCAGAACTTTTCTGTGACCTCCCATAAATAAGTTGGAGATTAATTGTTTTGGTCTGGTTTCCACTGCAGTTGGTCTTGATAAAACTACCTCTGTCAAAAAAAATTATGTACAAGCTTGCTAACAATGACAACGTTAACATGCTGATGTTTAGCAGGTACAATGTTTATCATGCTCACCATCTTAGTTAAGCGTGTTAGCATCATAATATTTGCTAATTAATACTAAAAATGAAGTACAGCTGAGACTGATGGGAATTTTATTAGTTTTGCAGGTAGTTGGTCGTAAACCAAAGCAGTGCTTCACCTATATTCATTCTGCTAATATTCCACATGATCAGTATCCTCTGCTCTCGTGTTTCAGAGTACGGGGCTCAGCCTGTCGGTAGTGAACGACAAAGCTAACATGCTGAAGAATTGTGTGTTTTTAGCTGAGCTAGACCAGAGAATATTCAGTTAAAACAGATCGATGATGCTGTTTCGCCCTCATTGTCCTCCATGAACTTTGCTGAAAGTGATGTAATGTATGTTTTATGTGGAGTGAGCACTGTCAGACTCTGTTTAATAAATAGACTTTTAAATGCTACATTGCTTGCTCTTAACACAGGAGTGGGCAAATATGCTTGCTTTATAAAAATGTATGTATGTATATATTTATTATTGGAAATCAATTAACACAAAACAATGGCAAATATTGTCCAGAAACCCTCACAGGTATTTCATTTAGTATAAAAAATATGCTCAAATCATAACATGGCAAACTCAAGCCCAACAGGCAACAACAGCTGTCAGTGTGTCAGTGTGCTGAAGTGTACCAGTGTACCAATGGATTCCTTGGGTAAAAACTAACAATTTTCTACTGGCAAAAATTAACACAAACTCTCAGTATTCATCTCTGTTTCTGTCCTTCAGGCAAACTAACAAACACACAAGGTTGGAGACAAAAACTTCTTGGTTATCTTCCAAAACTGAAACACGTAGAAAAACGTGGGCATTCCTACCCTCCATTGAGCGTGGGTGTCAGTCCAAACAGCGTACACAGTCCCACAGACATGAGCAGAGAGCTGAGGACTGTGACCACAGCAGCCAGAGCCAGACCCCATTTAGACTTCACCATGTCAATCTTACCTGTAGGGAGGAAAAGAAGATATGATGAGGGCAAGACACGACAGCTATCCATATAACTGTTTCATTAACTTTTTAATTATTTAATACCCGAGCCATGAAGTCACTCAAACAAATGATGGTGATCTGCTGAGGAGACTACTTCATCACCCAGGTTATCAATTCTGCACCAGGATTTTCATAAAAAGGAAATTTGAAAACTCAAGATTTTAGATGATTAATGAAATAAAATACCAAATCTGATATTAAAATAAACATGATCTTGAAAGTTCTTGATGTAGCCAACAGTGGAGCAAGAAACATGATTTTTTTAAGAACTCAAAAAGGCATTTATGTTTTATAATCCATAATTGTTTCAACATGAATCCATCTTATTTTAAGACTTTTATAACCTTCTTGTTTTCACCTCCGCATTTACCAATGTGACTATTTTTCAAGCTATGAAGGTTTTGCATTCAAACTTAAATTTTGAAAATCGTTACATTGTAAAGATCTAACTACATAATGTTCTTTAAAATTGATTAACGTAAAAGGAAGAATAATTTACTACTATGTCAGCAAAAAGGGAAAAAGTTAAATAATTATTCTAATGATAAAAAAAAATGTTTTTGAATGGGAATCAAGAACTTTGTGTTAAAAATCTGAAACTAAAAACATAAAATTTTAAGTTAATTTTGCACATTCAATTTGGAAAGAAATGTCTTTAACAAGGTGCCAAACATGAATCAACTAATTGGCTGAGTATGTGTGTGTTTGATTTCTGAAGTAATATTTGCACACGCAAGTCGCTTAGGGTTAGGCGGGTGCATTCTTACAGCAGTGTACAATGTTCCTGTGTGAGGATTATCCCTGCACCAGACAGGAACAACCTTGGCACACAAACACACGTGCGCACACAAAGGCGCAATAGGCCCGAGTCTGGATCTTTGGCACATTTCAAAAGATTAAGTGGTGTGTGTGTGAACAATGAAAAAAGAAAGAAAGAAAAAGTATGGTGGAACAAGTCCCACAGGACAGAGCAGAGAGGCAGGGAGTGGGACTAACGTGTGGAGAAGTAGATGTAGGCAAAAAGGATGATGTATGTGGTGACGAGGGGGATGAGCTCAGCGATGCCGATCTCCTCTTTGAAGTGGACGTGAACCATGTGGTCGTCTCTCAGGCTGCAGTTGGCTGACGGGTGGAGCTGCTTTAGTCGGGCCCGCATGCTGCCCAGGAACCTGGACACACACAGACATCAAGATCATCATCAGCACTGCAGATATCCCAATTAATATGTGAAAATATTTTTAAAAATATATTTAAAATGTGTGAAAAATATCCCCAAATTATTAGTAAAATGTGTGAAACAAATAGTGAAAACTGAAGAACATAGGAATGTGAAAAATATCCCCAGAAAATGTGAAAAATGTCCGAAAAATATCTGCAAAAAATATGTGAAAAGGGTCTGAAAAATATTAAAAAAAATTTGTAAAATGTGGAAAAAACGTTGAAAAACATCCGAAAAAAATAAAAAAATATATATATAATAAATACATTAGAGGAATTATATTATTTATTATGTGAATAGTGAAAATCACTATCGGTGCCTGAAAGACTCTGCATTATGTCAGTTTCAAGTTTATATATATATATATATATATATATATATTCAGCTTAGTGTGATAAACTAAACTAAATGTTCTCTTAACAGATGAAACAACAGCCATTGTGTGATTTCTGAGCAAAAGTAAAAAAAAAAGAGAGAAAAAATTCAAGTAAAAACGCACTTCTATTTCTCTTCGTTTGCATAACTAACTCACCTTGCATCGTAGCTGGACAGCACTACAGTGATTGTGTATGTCACCACCCTCTTCCTGTTGTAGTGACTGACCCCAGTGTACTTTCCAGGGACGCCAAACAGCAGGTCTAAAACATACAAATACACAGACACAAATTATTAAACAAACATAGTGCAGCACATTAGGCCTGTCATGATAACTAACTTTGTTGGACAATATATTGTCCTAGAAATAAGTGCGATAAATGCTATTTTATGCCACTGATATAATGACAATATAATAGCAAAATAATGCAAGTACGCCCTTTAAAAGAGTAATGAACTTTTAATTCTTAAGAATATTCAGACATTTTATTTGGAATGTGTTGACATCACGATGACGATAAAAAAACAACAACTATATATTGTGCAGCCCTAGTCGCCAGTCTGGCTGGCCTTCAATGTGAACAAGAGTATCATTCTGACTGTATCCATCAGCCACGCCGTCCCTGACTACAGCTCCAGAATAAGCTCCCCACCTCTAAATCGCTTGAGCTGGAAGGTGAGGCAGAATGCTGAGCTGGCTTTGCCCAGTCAGGGAGGGTGATTTGGTTCACTGTGTCAGTGGGTAAAGTTTTAAGACAATTCACTAAGTTCTCAAGGAATGAAACGGCTTGTTCTCTGTCAATATGAAAGCCTCTTAGTTTTCTGATACCACTAATCCCCCGCTCACTACCTCCCTACAATTACTCCCTGTTGAATGATGGCAGACTGCCTTGTTGGAATAAACTCCACTCCTTTATTTTGCAACTTCATGATGCATTTTAAACAAACATACAAACCATTACATTGATAAGCCGACAGTCAAGATAAGAGCCAAATTGTTATATCAAAGATGCTCAGCATACACTCAGTGATAAGCCTTCACCTCTGGAACCGGCAGCCTCGATTAGAGAGTAAAATGCCCTTTCCTTTCAGACTGGATATGGTGAGTAATCTAGGCCGCCTAATGTCTCAAAACATGAAGAGCACAGCACTCCTAAAGTTAAACTGAAGGCTTCATTTGGATACCAACTCAACAAGACCTACCAGCTCATGTCATGGATTACAGCCAGTTTAAAGTAAAAAAAACAAAAAGCCTCCTCGTCCCTACCTCGCAGCGTGGCTGAGGTGTGCAGGCCTTTCGGCTCATGTTTCTGAATGGTCTTGAGGAGGTCGGGGTCCGAGTCAAACAGCTCCCGCTGGTTCTGCCAGTAGTTGCCGGGAGAAACGAGCAGGCAGCCGTGCTCTGGCAGCACCGACTGCATCCGCCGTAACCCTGGAAACAGGTCTGTCACCTGGAGACACAGCGTCTCCAGACTGCGAACCCCAGAGCTGACAGAGGAGAGACAAGGAGAAGACAGAGGTGAGGAACAGACGGGAGGAGGTGATAAGAGAGGAGTAGTTGATATTAACAAAGCTCAAAAAAATTGTAATTACTATTTGAACAGAAGATAACATTAATCTATCAATTTTACAGCATAATTGAACAATAATAAGACAAGGGAGGTACCGTGTTATTAATTTCTCTCTTTACTCTAGAAAAGTTCTAGATTTGAACATTCAAAATAAACTGCACTGTGCAACTTCCAAGCAAAATGAGAAACTGTTCTACGAATCAGCACTCATATCAGTGCTTGGTAAAGTACAGTTGTCAAACAAACACAGCGTTGCAAGACAGCACGTGCCCGACTATCTATCTCGCTGGAAGTCAACAATTTATTTGAAGGTCATCGATGTTTTTCTTTCATTCTCTCATACCAAAAGCAAAATAGTAAATTAGTTAGTTAGTTAAAATTAATTTGCACTATTTTGATAACAAATTAATCAAGAAAAAATACATATTTTGGGGTTTTGGACAGTTGTTCAGACAAAAGCGATTTGAAGACAACAACTTCTGTTCTTACATTTTGAGCTGAATATTTTTTAAATCGGTTAATCAAGAAGGTAAGCAGTAGATTAATCAATTGAGTAAATAATAGTTGCAGCCTTAGTTTTGGGACATGCAGAGTTAAATAAATGCATGAATACATAAATAAATACACATTTAAAAATAAATATAAAATAAATAAAAACTAAATGCAAAAATAAATAAATACATTTTAAAATGAATAAAAATAAATACTTAAATAAATAAAAGGGAATTAAACAGAGGAGTAAATACATAAGTGAATTAATACAAAGATAAATAAAGAAGCAATGCATTGATGTCACATTTTATCAATTAATTAATGGCTACATGTATTTTTATTATATTCTTTTTGCTACATTTAATGACATTTATTTATTTATCAATTTATTTATTTTTATTTTGGCAGGTTCCATCCTCCATAGTATACAGGTATTGACATCCTTCTACTGAAAAGAATGAACATGTGGTTTGTCCTCTACCAGTATGTAGGTGTGTGTTTACCTGTCAGAGTGGACGTGGTTGCGGATCTCCTCCAGCAGGCTGAAAGCTCGACCCAGCGGCGACCGAAACACGTCCACCGGCACCAGGCTGCTGTCCCACGGAGACACCGCCGCCTTCACCAACACCTGCTGGATGTAGGCAACCGGAGGACCCCGGTACTACAGCAAACACACAAACAGGACACAATCAGTTTGTCCAGTGATCCAAACACATTAGCAGGTTTAATGATTTATTTTTTTAAACGAGAACTCAAGACAGTGAAAGTCTTCTGTCAATGCTGTAAAGTTTCCTGCCTCAAAGGCTTGCTGTAAATTAAAACTACCGCTGACAAGCAAGAGAGCCATCGCTTTGTGTTTGTCTTTCATTATTTATGAGCCTCCATCTTTACTTTGTAACTTCTTTGTCTGGGTTGGAGAACTTGTTTTACACTTTCAGAGTGAGGACAGTGTTGTTGAGTTTAGGGTTAGGATTCTGATTTAAGATTATAATTAGTTGTAGATTAAGATGAAGTTTAGGATTCAAAGTTAAGGGAATCTAAGAATAAGGACAAATTCTAGGATGCATATAAATGTGTGTGCTTTCTCTTCTCCTACCCAGTCGGGCCGTTCTCCGAGGTCTCCCTGAGGCTCATGGGAAGGGACGCTGTAGTCTCGCACCCCTGTGGTGAACTCCACAGGACCCGTCCCAGGCAGGGGAAGCCTCAATAACGGATAGCTGAGAGAGGGAGAGTTGGGGGAGGGGGTGACAGGGTACAGTTTAATTTTTTGACATAAATCCATTGTTTAGGCAGTAGTTACAACAAATAACTATTTCTTTCTCAGACTGATGAGCAGCTACAATGTTTTCTGATATGAAATGCAGAACCAGATCACGTCTTAGTATTTGTGAAGCTGCAAAATTGCTTATACCCAGCAGATACTTGATACACACGTGTTGTGTGTGTGTTCACTATGCAACACCTTCAGAGAACATGACACCACGGCCTCCGGCTTTTCTTGCAGGATTAAGTGTTACCTGGAGAGACCCCCTCCCTATTCCTCCTGGAAATGGGTGGGTCCTTATGGAACAAGTTCCCTCTGAGCACCAAACCACTAATTTCTTGTCCTGTTTGTGTGTGTAGGGCCGACAAGTTCACTTTAAAATGGTGGTGTTGGGCAACTCAGTGATATAGCTGACAGATGAGCTTTCAGTGGCGGTAGGAGAGGTGGATCGGGCAAGTGGTAAAAAAGAAAAGTAGCTAAGGAGTTTTTATATATTGTTTTACCACTGTAGAGCACTTTGGTCAACTTTTGTTGTTTTTAAATGTGCTCTATAAATAAACAAAACTTGAAACTTGAGCCATCTCACTCCCTTCTCCTCTCTGTTGAGAGTTGCACATGCACAGTATCAGACACTTGCGAGAAAATGCGGTAAAGACAAAGTTTATGAGCTGAAGCGCAAGTGATCATTCCAGTTATCCTGGAAACAGGAGTTTAGTTGGGTGGCGTTGGAGAGGATGTGGGCAAAACTCCAACTATGTATTGAGCAGTTTGCAGAAAGTTTGAGAGCTAGGCGGATAAAACATGACAAATAACTTTATTTGATAATCACTAATAAATAAAACAATTTGTGTAGGGGCAAGTAAAAATTGACCTTGGGCAAGTAGATTTTTGAAGAATTAAAAAAAAACATTAACGTTGAACCCTCCATGTTTGCTGTGACGTCAGAGGTGAGAGCCGTGTGTAGGCAATCCTGGCCCAGACTCTGAATTTCCTTTATAGCTCGTTTAACAAAAACACAGCTAATTTAAATCCTTGTAAAACCACAAGCACTCAAGCATTACTAAGCTAAGGTGTCAGACTGACATTAGTCAAGCATGATGTCAATATATCAGCTTTTACAGTAGGCGGTCGAGTCGAGATAGAGCCCCTCAAGAAAAGCTGGCCACATGGGCTGTCGTCAAGACCAAGCTTGAATTTATATTAGCAGCTAGTCAGAACAGCAGTAAAGACAGATTTCTTGCACTATTTAATTATAAAGAGCCTTTAAAACTTTGTATATAAAATGGCACATGCAAAAAGAGGAGGATTGCAGCTGTGTAATACCCCTTTAAGATGCAGGTCTACTCAATGTGTGCTTGACCTGCGCTGGACTCGTATAAAGTTAGCAAAGAGTTCAGTCCAGTCTGCAGTGTACTTCACTGATAAACCAGAGAATTACACACAATGATACAGTTTCTATTTACTGCCTGTTTGCTCCGTTTACTTTTAAGGCAAAAATGCACTGTGTTGATTGTTTTGTTGATTGTAATCAATTAATCTGTTGATTATTTTCTCGATTAATCGATAACTTGTTTGATCTATAAAATGGTGAAAAATGTTGATCAGTGTTTCCCAAAGCTCAAGATGCCGTCCTCAAATGTTTTGTTTTGTCCACAACTCAAAGATATTCAGTTTACTGTCATAGAGGAGTAAAGAAACTAGAAAATACTCACATTTAAAAAGCTGGAATCTGAGAATTTATTTATTTTTTTCTTAAAAAAGTACTCAAACTGATGAATCAATTATCAAAATAGTTGGTGATTTATTTAATAGTTGACAACTAATCAATTTATCTATTAATCATTGCAGCTCTAGTTGATTGCCACATGAAAATCTTTGAGGGGAACATTTACAGGCTTAATGAAAATCACCTATATCCCTAAGTCACCAAGTACAATGAGTGGACAGCAGCATACTGGCACACATAAGAAAAGGCCTTTGTGTGTTCTGCAATGAGACAATGATTTACTCTGGTGGGAAGGCTATCTATCGTGAATACATTAAATGTGTGTGAATTTATGATAATGTATGATGACATTATCAGCTTTACAAATTTGTAAATCATACAAGACTCCAAGTGTTCCTGTTGAAAAATGATCTGAGTTATTATGTTGAAGAAAATACATTTGTTTGAGAACAATAACAACTTCTGATCAAGTCTTAGTATTTCTGTATTATCTGGAGGAGAGATGGGAGGGCCTGGTATTTGCTGAGTCACCGTTATTGATCAGTAACATTATTACCTTCCACGCGGACAATGTATTGTCATTTTATGCTGTAAGTAAGAAATTTCCCTTTTACAAATTGCCTGTCAGTTTGGATAGAAACCTCTCTTCTGTCTCTTGGTTTTCCTCCCTCCATGCCTCCCCCACTCTGCAAGGTCACTGTACCTCCACAAAGGCCTCTTTTGTGCAGAGCCAGCCCCCATCCTGACAGGCAGATGGAGGGACAGGCCTCCCATTCTCACAGGGCCATTTTCTCACAGCCCTCTGCTCGGTGTCCTGCCTTTAACATCCCCGTCGTCAAGCTCTTTTCTTTCACTTCGCCCCGGGTGGTGGTCAGCCGCCCGTTTGCTCTGCACCCCTGCTGCAAGGTGCTGCGAGGACAGCTCGCAGCAGGTGCATGTTTGTGTTTCAGATTGCTGAGATTGTTTTACAATGCCTTTGCTGATGAAGCCAGGCCAAACTCTGTGACCTATGTCCTCTCTTTTGACCAGAGATTTAGCAAGAGTAGAAATGTGCGTGTGTTAAGTGAATGCTTGTGTCGCGGTGTCGGCGGGGGGCTGTTATGTGTGTGTGCAGATGGCCGGTTCAGAGGAGCTGAGCCGGTTACTCGTCTGTCCAATCACTTTCTCTTCAATTCAGTCTGTCTACACTGGATTGCTTTTCTCTCATGTTTTAAGGGAGTCTGCACTAAGTAGAAGGCAATACTAAGATGTTTAGTCATACATCTGAAATTAGCACCCGCCAAATGTGGGTAAATTGTTGGCAGTGGCGGGCGAAATCATCAGGACATCCGCCACTTTGGCATGCAGGGAAAATGCTAGTGATGGGAATAGAGAAGCGTAGTTGTCCGCGTTCTTGGCATCTCATGCCTCTGTGACTATTGAGTCCTCTAATTGATGCTTACCGACAGTAACGCTTGCACAATGGCACATACGCACACCGTATCATGTTTCAGTTTGTTTGGGACTGGAGCCACGGCTCAAAAAAGCGCTCAACAGCATGGCACTACTAAACCTGATGGGACGCACCCTATTTTTACCTGACAATGGTTCACTGTGAACAAATCTGTGTTGAAATCAACAGGATGAGTGTTCGAAACGTTAGCTGTTGGAAGCCGGCCATTTCTCGTCAACATAAATACAATACTTCCATGTCTTCTCCAAGCGAGACACACAATAACAAACTACTACTACCCGTATTTATACTGATGCTCCAAATGTCTAGCGTCAAACAAACAGAATTTCATTTAAGTTTTGAGCATAGAAACATTTAAACGTAAACCCCAGACAGAACACCTACCAGCAGGTGAGGATGCTGGCGGAGGTGAAGAGGATGATGGGTACTGGGTAGGAGGCACATAGCAGCCCGTGGCGGTAGAAAGCCGCCGAGATCTTCTCTCTCAGCTGCTCGCGCAGCGTCATCCTGGTGGGCGGGGTCAACTCCCGGCCATTTGGAAGCACTGCGCGGCCGAGGACGGTGCGCCGTGGGGCATCCAGGGACCTGGAGGAGTGAGAGAGACGATAGTTTAACGGATAGACATTTGTTGGTTTGCCTTGCACATTGTAGAAGCTACCGCAATGTATTCCCCACACACACAGAATCAGCTCGCAGACAAGAAAGGTCTGTGGTATAGTGTAAAATCTATTTGAGGACGAAGGTGTGTGTTGAAAATGTATCTATTAAAATTCAAATAGTTGCTGCATAACTGTCCATATATATGTGTGAATATTTTAATTCAGATTTGTATCGAAATGTTGAAAATTGTTCACGTTCTACTATTAAAAACTATAAATGTAGAGTGCTGTGCAGCTCTGGCAAAGATAATGTATGTAATCTCTGGCTGCCTTCTAGTTTTCTAGTGTGCTTCCTGAAAGTTCGGGGTTAATAAATACATATGTGAAACAATATGTAAAAATGACAATACACTGTCTGTGTGGAAAGTGATCAGTAACAGTCCATCTGCAACCGCTTATCCCGTTAGGGGTCGCGGGGGAATACTAAGACTTGATCTCAAACATCAGAAGTTATTGTTCTCAAACAAACCAATTTTAATACAATAATAACTCCACATCTGGATCATTTTTCAACAGGCACTCGGCTTGGAGAGCTGATAATGTCATCGTACATTATCAAAATTCACAGGTTAGCCTACCCTCCAGAGTAATGGTGCCTTATATATATACAATTACCAAGAAAAACAATATACAGTATGACTAAAATTACAATATATTAAGTTATTATGCACCAAAAAATAAATTTCCATGGGCGCTGCCATTTCTCACAACGTTAACAAACACCTCACAACTCCTGAACTCGCAGCTTTCAGAAACTTTCCACATACGAGGTTGTGAATACCACAAGAGGGGGGCGTCCATATGGACTCATCTTGTAAACACGACCCCATTTGAAGGCACCATAAATCACTGTCTCATTGCAGACCACATAAAGGCTTTTTCTTATGTGTGCCAGCATGCTGCTGTCCACTCATTGTACTCAGTGACTGAGTGATTTTCATTAAGCCTGTAAATGTTCCCCTCAAAGATTGTCCTGTGGCAGAAAAAAGTCTGTCATGGCAGTTTTGAGATTAAGGACCAGAAAAATCAATTAACAAATCAATCAGCACAGTGCATTTTTGATTTCTTTAGTCGATAATTTAGTCGTACTTTTTATGCTTAAGTGTCTCATTTCTAAGAAACTAATGAGCACATCTTTGGTAAACACAAGATTTAAAGTGGTGCTTTTGTGTGATTCTTTGTGGAGACACCCAGTTTTACAGATCTGTCGATTAAATCGACTAGTCATTTGGTCGACAAAAGTATTAGTCGACTAGGAATTCTTTGGTCGAGGACATCCCTAGTTCAAATGTAATGTTGTAAAATTCTGTTTTTGGTAAGAAACTTCAGGCGGATCATCGAGGATTGATAATAAATTTGAAAAACCTATGAAAATGGTAATAAAGGATCGTATGTTGAAGTATATGGGATTTATTGTTTTGTTTTTTACCGTGGTAGATTTGGGTATTGAGAAACACGGAAGTTCACTGGTATTGGTACCGAATTTCTGGTATAGTGGCATTCCTACTTGTATCTCATGGGGGCAAATCCTGTGGTACATCTCCACACACACACACACACACACACACACACACACACACACACACACACACACACACACACACACACACACACACACACACACACACACACACACACACACACACAGAGAGAGAGAGAGAGAGAGAGAGAGAGAGAGAGAGAGAGGACAGCTCTTAAAGTGGAGCTCTGTCCTGAACACCTAATTAGTTACATGCTACTCCAGGTTTTGGCACACATGCTGCTGACTAAATGCACGGTGTGTTTTTCCTTCAGACCAGCTCATACTGGGGTCACATGCTAGACAACATTGAAACACACAGCTCATTCAGCAGCCAAAAAGGTGTGGACACATTCCCACCAGTAGAAAACACGCAACTCCGGCTGAGCAGCTAGGCTGAAGCAAACAGATGTTCATGTCTCGTCGATCACACCTGGGTAAAAAAAAAAACGCCAGGTTCAGCTGACAACAGCCTTTTGTTATTGGATAGTGGGTAAATTCCACTTCCACTCAGGTAGGAAAGCACAGAGGGATAAGCTGGAAGCTGAAACGATTAGTAGATTCATAGATTCAAATTCATTGACAACTATTTTAGAAATCATTATTAGGGAGGAAATATCCACATACACACATCTAAAATATGAGACTTTTCTGCACTCTATTATTTATATCATTGCAAATTGACTATCTTTTGCCATTTGTTGGACAAATTAAAAAAAGATTGAATGGCATCAACTTTAGCTCTTCTAACTTGTGATGAGCATTTTTCACAATCTTCAAACATGAGCCATAAGTCTACTAAATGAATAACACACACACACACAAAGTGCAATCCAACCCCTGTGAAATACGCAATTTGTCTGTATATTTGTTTTTTTCTTAAATGGATATTTTATACTTATTTTATTGTATTATATTTTATATGTCTTTTTTATATTTATTATTTATTTTCTTTCTTTTATGGAGCCTCCCAGCGAAAGCATTTCACACGATTGTACTAAACGGAGTGACAATAAACATCCTGAATCTTGAACCATGAATCTTGAGTAATAGTCAGTTGCAGCCCTAATATTTACAAACCTATAAACTCAAGAAACAGATGCTTTAAAGTGTATTCTTTTCACAATAGGAAGCTCTGGAACAATGTTCGACACAATTATTCTGTTTAGAGCAGAAAGAATGAGTTGATTGATCATTCAGTTGATCGACAGAAAATTAATCAGCAAGTTCGGCAACTATTACGCCAATCGATTAATCGTCTAAGTTATCAAAACAGTCATGTTGCCAGGTTTTATGATGTGAGGATTTGATGCTTTTCTGTGTTTAATATCACTGTAAACTGATTAGCTTTTGGCTTTGGTCTGTTGGCTGGACAAAACAAAACATTTGATGATTCCTCTATGGGCTTTAGGAATTGGTGATGGCCATTTTTAACTATTTTCGGACATTTTATAAACGACTCATCGACTAATGGAGAAAATAATCAACAGATTAATAGATAACGAAACCATTATAATCGCCCTAATCTTGATTCCTCACTAGTGATGGTGAATAGTTGCTGCAGCTTAATGTTTCGTGACACCAGCCAATCCGCCAGCTCCTCAGCGATGGCAGCAATATTCTGCATTAAATGGTTTCAGTGATACTACAGCTAGCAGTCAGTTCACTCAAAGCTTATAGGACTGGATAATATGACTGAACTCTATATCACAATGTTAGAAAGAATATTTATCTGGTTTCATTATTCATAATGTTTGAGTAAACGTACACAAAATCAATCAGAATAATCAAATTATTCCAAAATGAATCTGTTCATTAATCAAATAATCTTTAAAGTATGTTTTTAAAGCAAAACTTCCACAAATCCATTTGGTTCCAGCAACATTTAAACACCTAAAATGTATGCTTACTGCAATGAACTGTGTGTCACTACCGTGCATTATATTAGACAAAATTCTTCAAATATGTAAAACAGAAAACTTGCATGACTCATTTGGTTAGTTTTTGATTACAATATGCTTTGAATAAGCGATTCATAGAAATTTGGATGTTCTAACCGCCACAATAAGATTCCACTGAAGGTTATTAAATTGATCATTTAAAATAAGTTTCGCAGGCAGACTCAAAACTATATATATATATATATACACAAATGATCATGGTTTTGTGATTGTCAGCAGCCTGAGCACTGATTTCAGGTTAACAAGATCCAAGTACAAACAATAAGTGAAATCTTTGCCTTATGGGTGGTTCACCTCACAAGTTCAAATAAAATCAGTTCCTTCAGTTTCCCATTTCAACTCAATCTCCTGTTGACTTCTCTGCCCAATCTCGGCTCTTGTCTCTCTCTGTTTACTCAGCAGACCGGTTCAGCGCTGCCTATCGAGTGTTTGTAGTTACACACTGCTCTATTACAAATGTTTAACCGGCTGCCCTGGCACACATGCTGCAGCTGGATTTGTACAGCGTCTCATTCTACTGACTGTTAAGCCTCAGCATCGTGTTATTTGTCAACCATGCCAAAACACAACAACACAGCTCTGTCCTGTATCCATCTACAAGCCTTGAACTGTTCTGAGACCGTACCTGCTAATGGGACACCAGGTGATCTCTCTGGCTCGCAGCCGTTTAGGTCCCCTGAAAGCAGCAGCACTGGGTTTTTGGAGCTTAAACAGTGCCTTGTGGTTAACGGCGTGCTCCCTTCTTGATTCAGGCAGAGTGTGCGACTGCTCGGCTCGTCCCCCCGGGAGCAACGGAAACATTCCCTGGGAGGAATTTGCCTCAGGAGTCTCTTGATCTGCTGTTATAAATACCCTATACAGTAAAAACAGCAGTGTCCCGGTAATATTGCACAATGGGTTCTGCAAAGGTCAAAACAGCCTTTGAATTAAAGCCTTTCTGCTCTCCGTTTCTGTAGGAAAGTCGACTCTCAGCCAGGCTCTGGTGCTGCTCACTTTCTCGCAAGTGAAAACTTTCACTGAATGCCTCCATCTCTCGGCTGTATGTCCAGTTCACTGCGTGCCGTGGGGTTACATGAGTGTGGAAGCGAGAACTGATTTGGCAAAGGCTCAGCAGCATCTCCGTCAGTGAACTAATCCGGGACTGAGCCGATCGGAAACTCAACGAGCAGGGCTCAGGGCCTATGGCCTATGGCCACCCCCTGCTGCCTCCCTCCTCCTCCTCTGTTGACAGCCTATCCTGTATGGAGCCAGCACGCCAAGACGCTCACATCTCAAAAGCATGACAAGTTAGACGGAGGCTTTAAAACCAAAACTTCCCAACCAGGGCACAAAATGAATACCAGCCACAGACTGGGTGCTTGTAAACTGTTGTTTCAGGCTCATGAGTTTGTGATCTCTTCAGCCACTTTGGCAGGTGACCAGCAATTGTTTGGAAATCCTATTTTGTCTGGCTGGATGGTGTTTGTTGGGAAATACCAGCTACTATGGCTGAGGGAATAAAAAATACAATTTCTGCTTAAACCCAACAAACCATAAATACATCTTCATGACAACACCATGGAAAATGTCTCTGTGTAAATAACCCTGTGCTTTAGTGCATACGTGCTGGAAAACTAATAGTCTGACAAAGAACAGTCTATATGCCTCCCACATGAGGAGCCGGCAAACAAAAACACAGGGACAGCCTTGACAGTGTTTCACATTGCAAGCGCAAATTCAGTTAGGGAGATCATTGTGTGTCTCCGCAGCTTAATTAGGTGGCTTGCAGATTAAGGTAGATTTATAAAGCCACATGCCTACAAGATTACTGTGAGCAAAATGATGAACTAAGTTTATGGATGAACTGGATCAAAACTATTTAAAAACTAAGATAGTACTTGGGAGATTTAGGAAAAAAAAGTAAAAATACCAGCTTACCTCTTTTCAACACACCCTAAAATACCTAGTTTGAAGGCATCTCCTGGGTTTATAGATTCCAATAGCATATCAGCCATCTTCTGTATCATGCAATGCATTTACGAGCCTTATCAAATATCTTCAAGTGAATTACTGTAGGCCAAAAACTACACCAATACCCAGAGCATTCCAGAAAGCATTAGGCTGTGTCCATTCTCCGTAACATAACTGCATCCACATTCAATCCCATAGTTGCATAATGTGAAAGCATGCTCCTCTGATCAGTGACGCCCATTAGTCCTGCTGTAAAGGCCAGCTCGACGTGGATGAGCAGAAGATTACTGCAACACAGCCTTTTACAACCAGAGCTGATGGCAAAAGAGGGAAATGCTCTGTCAATCAGTAACCATAATGTAATAGGGAATGATGTGTAACAGGCAGTCTCCATTTCCGCACAAGGATTTTCTGTATTTCTGACAAATTATTAAGAGGAAGAAGACAATGAGGACACAAAAGTTTTACTTTTTGATTAATTTTATCCGCAGATATATAATTAATCAAATATACTGTAGATATAAACACAATATTACACTTAGTAAAGTGTTCAAATGTCATCTTTGTCCAGCACATGCACCTGTCTTTACAAGCTAGATCAAGATAAACTTGCCAAAATGGTGAAATAGCTATCACAACCGCAAGACAGTGAACACACATGCAGGGATGATCGGGGCTGATGCAACCCTGTGGCAACATCACCTGCCGCTAGCACAGTGGTTAACACAAAGCCAGGACCACAAGGATGCCCCGGGGGTCACAAACAAGATTATTCTAGGATGTGTCCTCAAATAAATAGAGTAAAAGTGTAGTTTAACTTTTAATATTAAGTAGACTTTGACAAAATTACAAGGCAAAACAGGATTCACTTAAAATTGAGTAATCCACCACAGGTGTATCCTTCAGTAAAAGCTCTTTACACCACATCTACCTCACATTAAACCCATGTCAGATCAGTATGTTCACTTGTAGGTGGAATTTCATTCATTCATTCATTCTCACTGTGCAATATCATTTTCCACTTGTGCAATGTTGTTAATAGTCTGTTTATTGTCAATACTGTATATACTGCTCCTATTTCTATACTTCCTTCTATTTAAAGGGTTCATATTTTGTTACACTTTGTTTTGCTCTTTTTTCTACTGTGTTAGCTGATGCATCTTGTTTTTTGCACTATCCCACTTTTCCCCACTGCGGGACTAATAAAGGAATATCTTATCTCTTAGGTTTCTAGCAACACCTCAAACAAACAGCCCATGGCCTTTTGACGACAACTCTATAGTTTGACATGAGAAGCTGTCAAACCACCTGAGCTGTGCACATGCAAATAAAGTCCTAATTTATTAATGCTACTCAAAAGAAAGAAGATAACACACATGTAACCCTATATGTGCCCAGGGGGTCACACACAAGATTATTCTAGGATGGTCCTCAAATAAATAGAGGAAAAGAGTAGTTTAACATTTATCATTAAGTAGACAAAATTACAAGGCAGAACAGGATTCACCTAGGATTGAGTAATCCACCACAGGTTTATCCTTCAGTAAAAGCTCTTTACACCACATCTACCTCACATTAAACCTTTGTCAGATCAGTATGTTCATTATTAGATCTCTAGCAACACCTCAACCAACAAACAGTCCATGGCCTTTTGTCAACAATTCTATAGTTTGACATAAGAAGGTGTAAAAACCCACTGAGCTGTGCACATGCAAATAATGTCCTAATTTATTAATGCTACTCAAAAGAAAGAAGATAACACACATATGTGCCTCTCTATTTGTCCTGAATGGGCTCAAGGTAGTTTCATAAATGAATTCCTTTTCAGGGACCTGCTGCTGTTAAGTGTAAACCTGCTATCTAGGATGTGTCCTCAAATAAATAGAGTATAAGAGTAGTTTAACTTCTATCATTAAGTAGACACAATTACAAGGCAGAACTGGATTCACCTAGGATTGAGTAATCCACCACAGGTTTATCCTTCAGTAAAAGCTCTTTACACCACATCTACCTCACATTAAACCAAACCCTTCAGATCAGTATGTTCATTGCTAACGTTACTGTGTGACTAGCTAACGTTAGCTAGCCACAACCAAGGACTATAACAGGAGGCTTGAACATGTATCATATGTGCACATGCGCAGTAGAATCTTTTGAGCCAATCACAAAGCACGACCGCAGCTTCAGTCACACTGCGCATGCGTCCTACCCCAAACCCAAGACCATGTGACCTAACCTTCTTCTATAGGCCTTGGCACACATAGCATGCTAGCGTCTAGCTATGTTAGCTCCTCAATGTGTTATTTCCACGAATTAACCAGAATATATTGAAAAACTGGGGTCATCCATACCACCAGGGGCAGGTGTTACCAACACCTTATTAACATGGCTGTCATTGTGTGAAACTAAGAGAGCAGTTTGCAGCCTAATACAAATGAACGCTCGTTAGCTTGTTTATTAGCATAGTGACGACGTTGAGCTGCACAATATGGTTTGTCCAGGGTTCATGACTGGTTTTACAACACAAAACTGAGCCCAACAACTACAACCTTGCAGCTATGGCTTTAAAGCTCATTCACTAACATTGTGGAGGGATTAAACAATGCAGCAGCTCCACATGCTTTCTCCATGCTAATGCTAACAGGGTTATATCTTTCACACACTTGCCTGCACAAACTTCAGAGATCCTCAGATGTAGTTGCTGCTGTGGGTTTACTGGAGAAACAGACGAGCAGCTCGACGTGTTAGTCCTTTGTTTTGGAGATTAGCTAAAGGCTATCTTGTATGCCTCGAGTCGAGGATGCTGACATGCAAGGAGGAGCAAGTGTTTCACATCTACTGGTTGTCAAATTCCAGAGAGAGAGAGAGAGAGAGAGCGAGAGACCTCTCCACTTCGACCTCTCACTCTGCAGAGTGTGTGTGCAGAACAAAGGACAAGGGCGACCTCTAGTGTGCATATGGATAATGATGTTTTACACCATTTTTATTAGATTTTATTCAATCAAAATGCATTCAGGGGCATTTGGGTTGGAAATAATCATCTTGTTATTCTCTCAGCCAAATACCAGCAGTCCCTGTGATTAATGTGTTTTATTTATTGGTCTACAGCAGAGGTCAGCAACCTTTACTATCAAAAGAGCCATTTTAGGCCGCAAAACATTTGAGCATTGTGATGAAGGTAACAGTTTAGTCTAAGTATATAGTATGTAAGTCTAATGCAGTGAGGGCCAAAGTGTAAATGTATTAGGGCCACATTGAGGGAAAACATATTTCCAGAGATTTCCAGAATAAAGTCGTAACCTTACGAGAAAAAAAGTGGTAACATTACGAGAACAAAGTCATAACTTTACCAGAATTTTTTTTTTAATATTACGAGAATAAATTACTACTTTATATTATTATCACTTTATTCTCGAAATCTGATTTTTTTCCCCCCCTCAATGTGGCCCTAATACTCCGTCGTACCAGACCTAAAACAATGATAAATTAAAATGAAAATGTAAACAAAAAATGTATTTATTATTCATTTCCATTTTTAAAAATCCACAGGGAGCCACTGGAGAGGGACTAAAGAGCCGCTTGTGGCTCCAGAGCCGCAGGATGCTGACCCCTGATCTACAGTATCAGTCAGTCCATTGTCCATTAATGTCCGCTATCCATCCCAAATGTAAAACGGTCTGCATTCATAGCATGCATGCATGTCAACACACAAAAACTGATTCAAACTAGTAACCAAATATTGACAATAGCATAATTCTGTGGTCATACCTTCAGCAAACCAGCCTGATAATCTGACTGAAGTGTCATTTTATTTTCACTTCACTCATTTGAATAGCTGCGGAAACAAATCGGAGAAGTGTGCAGCGATTCAGAGGTCTGGAATCAGGCTATCAGCTGGCAGGATCACAGTGTCCGTCCTCCAGACAGCCAGCCGGGGGTCCAGGCTAGGTCGTTGACACTAGCGAGCATTCAAACGTAAAGCCTGGCCAACCACTTTGGCAGCTAAACACTCAACATTTGTATTGTCTGGTGATATTAAAATATAAGTCGGTTGTCGCATGTAAAAGAGACAAGTGGCAAACAAGGATGTTGAAAGGTGGAACTAGAGAACAGCGCTGGATGTCCCAGGAGCGAAGAAGGAGGCTCCTTTATCATGGACCTTGTACTGAAAGAGTTTCTTCTGTGTGTGCTGCCCATCACCTTGTTTCCTCCTCCAACACACTTCCACCTGAAAACAAACAACACTATTGATTTACTTACATGTTTATTGTGTCTTGCACTTTTCCCTTGCTATACTGTAGATATGTGACCTCTTACAGACCTTATGCCATGTGTATCACCATTTCTGTCACTTTTAAGTTATTGATACCGTATGTGCATTGATTTCCCTCATATATTAATACATTAAAAAGGTACAATCAAACAACTAAAACAAAAATGGTCTCCCCACCATGAATCTAGGTTTATCATTATACAGTAATATTTCTAAAAACAAAACAAAAATCTCAATTTTGATATTTATTTTCATGAACATTGGAGCTTTATTTAACGAGAATTTGCAGTAGCTGTGTACAGTACTGTTTACACTAAAACGATTTGAGGCACTGTGGGCTCAATTTCTGATAATTCAAAAATGATGGTTTGTGGAAAGTTTGTTGTCAATTAAGCAAAAAATGTGGGAGGAGATAGGTTTAATTAGTTTTACAGTTTTTGAGAAAAACAGAGTGATGAACTTCATGATTCCTGCCAGGTTGAAGCATATCAACATTTCTGCACACTTGGGCTACATTTTGGTGGAAGCTGCAAAGTTGTAGCACGTACGGCTGATTTGTTATGAATTTTCAAAGTTTAGCTTCCCGGCCCCTAATATTATTATTATTATTAGTAGTATTAATAGTAATAATAATAATAATTTTGACAAAAACAAGAGAGACCAGCAGTTGAGCTGCCCAACCCCTAATAATTGGCAGATTACTCAGTAATGAAAATAATCTTTAGTCGCAGCACTGTCCTCACCTGAATGCAATACACTTGGACTTTAAGCATATCTATGAAGTGTTGTAAAATGTAAAATCAGAAAAACCGTACGGACAAACACACTCACCTGCCCGTGTATGTCCCTGCAGTAGCCAGTGGGGAGACCCTGTACATGAAGAGTGAGGCTACACTGGTGGGTCAGGCCCTTCAGAAGTCTCTCTGAGCTTTCATCGTCTCCGTCGTCCTCCTCTTCTTCCCCATCACAGCGTACCAGCATCACCACATTGCCCTGCAGTCACAGTCAAAGTTATGGTGATAAGACATAGAGTTTTTATTAGAGCTGTTCACTTCATCTTAACCCCCTTATTGAACATACAGCAAGTAAATACAGGTTATGGATACATACAACTGCAAATGCCATTTTAAATCACAACCAGTCACCCCTGGTTGTGCCGACTGATATACATCAGTCGGCACAACCAGGGGTGACTGGTTGGGATTCAACGGTATACATCTCAAATAAATCCTGATTCTACAGCAAGAATGAATCTAACCTGTAGCTGGGAGCAGACTGTGGCTCGGCAGTAGTGGCTGAAGTCCTGCACGGCTCCAACGCTCACACCCAGACTCAGCAGCACACTGAGGTCATCCACCAGCAACACCGGGGGTCCCCACTCCTCTGCTTCCTCTTCCCCGCCACTAGAACTGGTCAAACTGGACCGGACAAACTCATACAGACTCTTCAGGCCAACAGCAGGATCCCTGAAGACAGAGACATGAAAGAGAAAGAGAGAGAGAGAGAGAGAGAGAGAGAGAGAGAGAGAGAGAGAGAGAGAGAGAGAGAGAGAGAGAGAGAGAGAAAGAAAGAGATTGACAGCCCTAGTGTAAATGTAATACTGTTGGATTGGTAATCCAGATAGACAAACTCATATTAATAGTTTATGATTACAGTTAAGTTCATTTACATGGGGGTTACAAATAAACCGTGATGCCATATGACGATAAAATATATAAGTCTGTACAGGTAAGAAAATAAAGTGACAAAACCCTACCAAAAAGTGAGTGATCATTTGTTTTTTACCTGAAGAAGTCCATAGCTTGACTACCGGAGTCGCTTTCTTGAGGAATCAAAACAGACAGCGACTCCTTCAGTCCCTCTAGGAAAACCAGCTGACCTTTTTCCTTTGCTTGGACTAGGCTTACACCCTGAGGATTCACACACAGACACACACAAATTCAGTGTCATCACTTATAATGGCACCAAGCTAAAATATACAGGGCTAGCAAGTACAATCAATATGTATTTTACAAATTAACTAGAGAAGCTTTATTCTCATACTGTACCTAAAACTAAAAGCCAAAAGATAACAGCTCTCTTACATGTTGTACATGTTAAATCAGAATACAGCACAAGGATGTCAACAGTGTAGACTCACCAGTCTCTGACTGATTGCACTGTAATGATTGAAGGACTGCACCAGACCCACAAAACACACTTTGCAGCGTGCTGAAATAAAAAAGAGATTCAGATTCAGACACCTTTATTGATCCCAAGAAGGGCAATTCAATTCACAGCTTACCCCACAAACACACACAGACAACATCCAGACAACCATCCAAAATGTTATGTCAATCACAGAGAGACTGTGGTTCAGAACAAGCTAAATCTCAGACATGAATGAACAGTTCCTTTCATGTTGACATTGACAGGTGGTGATAACTCACCTCGCAGGTACAAAGAGAGGAAGTGGTGAATGAGGAAAGAGGCATCACTCTGTCTGTCCGAGAGCAACACAAACTCTCCCTGCAGAGTACAAAGTTACAAACTTTAGAATGGTTTAACTCAACCATAGTAACGTTAACATGTAGAATAATGTGTTACAGCTTAATAAAGCAACGTGTAATGTGCATTATTACCATACCAGATACATTAAAGATGTGAAGTCCTCACCTGTGTGAAGCTGTCTGGAGTTGTGTTCAAGATGCTGTTGAGCTCTGTAAACATAGCTAATGCTACTAGATAACCTAACTGTGAATAATACAAGCTAAACGGGCTGTAAGAGGAGCTAAAACAACGTTACAAAATAGGAGTGGTGAAACAGAAATTAATCTCAAAACGTGCCTTGTAAATTCGCAGGTTTAATAAGTATAAACAAAGATACTACCAGCTAGCTGCTGTGCTAACGTCAAGTAGCATGCTAGTTATCGAAGACTAGGTAAAAACCAAACAGGAGGTCTCACTCTGCACCTGGCGGAAAAATCTTTTGGACCACGGACTGCTAAATTAATATCTTACGTTATTTCTTAATTATGTTTTGAGAGTTTTATTGATTTTAGATGACTACACAAAAACAGAATCTTAAGTTTGAAGACTGAATTGGAAAGTTTACATGGGAGGGTTTACCTCAGGTCCAACTACCTCAGGTCTGTGACAGAATAATGGTCTCCATGGTGACAGTTTAGCACAGCTGCCTTAATAGACGATCTTTGTTTGCACATGGTGGGTGTGGAACTCGCGCATGCGTACTGAAACTGTGGGTCTGACTTCTTCTGTGTGTTTGTGTCCTTATTAGATTGAAGACACCGCCTCCTGTTGGTAGTGCCGTGTTAATGAGTAGTAGTGGTAGTTGTGAGAGAAGTAACTAATGTTTACTCAAGTGCTGTACAAGTACAATTTGGAGGTAGCTTAATTGTATTTATAATAATAATAATAATAAATTGGACTTATATAGCACCTTTCAGAAACCCAAGGACGCTTTACAAAGGGGGCACACAAAATCATACTGATAAATAACATAGAGGAGAAACTATAGCTAGGTAATTAAAAGAGTGATGTGTAGGAAGAGTCAGCTGAGATCATAGGCCTTGATGAACAGCTGGTGTTTGAGGTGGTTGAGGCTGCGACGCTGAAGGCTCTGTCGCCGAATGTTCTCAGCTGGGTGTGGGGGATGGAGAGCAGAACAGTGTCAGAGGATCGTAGTTTCCGGAGACGGTCGGTTAGGTACTGAGGGGCGAGGGCATGGAGGGATTTGTATGTGAGAATGAGGAGTTTATAGTTGATGTGGGACTTGACTGGAAGCCAGTGAAGGTGGATGAGTGTAGGGGTGATGTGCTGCCAGGGCCTAGTGCAGGTGAGAACCCTGGCAGCTGAGTTCTGGACATACTGGAGTCTGTCCAGGGCTTTGCTGGGTACCCCGGACAGGACTACATTAAGGTAGTCCAGACGGGAGGTGATGAAGGCATGAATGAGGGTCTCTGCCACGGAGTCTGAGAATTTAAAGGTCCCATATTATAAAAAGTGAGATTTTCGTGTCTTTTATATTATAAAACAGGTTGAAGTGCTTTATAAATACTGTTAAACTATCAAAATGCTCAATATACGGAGGAATACACACAGCCCGTATTCAGAAATTGTGCATTTGAAAGAAGCCGTTAGGATTTCTGTTCATTTGTGATGTCACAAATAATACAATATTTAGACCATTACACGGTTTTAAACATAAACGTTCTAAATGTGTCCCAGTTTATTACCTGTTGTAGTGTATTTAAATAACATCAGCTGACAGGAAGTAAACATGGACCCAAACTGTTGCCTAGCAAATGCAATTCTGTTGCAATTCCGTTGAAATGCACTAAAACGGAGCGTTTCAGACAGAAAGTAAATACAGGTATATTCAGGCAGACAGTATGAGGAAAATAAAGTTGTTTTTTTTAACATTACAGCATGTAAACATGTTCTAGTAGAAACACAAAATACAAGAATGACTTGAAAATGATCACGATATGGGACCTTTAAATTTTCTGCTAATTTACACTTCTGCTTCACTATATCTCAGAGGCAAATAGGCTATTGTACATTTTACTCCACTACATGTATCTGAGTGGAATAACAGATATGCATAGATATGTTTTTAATTTTTAATTAAACATTTTGAAATGTAACAGAGGAATATTTACCCTACGCTTGTTTCAAACTATCAACCCTCTGGATTATGGGCCCAGTACAATCACAAAGCTCTTCTTCTTTCTGTTTAGAAATATGAGTTTTTATTTTCCAAGTGAATTTAGCATCAAGTCATTAGTGAAGTAGAAGATGCTTTTTATGAAGATGTACATTATGTGATATTTTAGTTTTTTTTGTTGTTGTTGATTTTTGTTCCATTGCACAAACATCAAGTAAAATCAGGGGTGCACATTATAATTTTCAAGTGTATAATACAGAATATTTTAATCCAGCACTATCAGGGGTTATTTAAAAGGAGAAAAGAGACATTAAAGCTGCTATAATAGATATTTTTTATAAGAAACAATGTATCAAATGACAAATGTGACAATGTGTGAAAGGCGATTATCACCCAAATCTGCAGCTCCCCTCGGCTTTACAGAGCTTTACGGTGAGTTTCAGTTAATTATTTATGTGTCCAGCCCACAACTTTACTGTTCTCGTTCACTCTCACCACTCTCATAATTTCGGCCGCAGCAGGAAGCTGAGGAAAAACCTCTAAAAAGCCACTCTACACTACCTGCTCAGCACCAAACAACAGACAGACACAGTTAGCTCGTGGACATAGTGGAGCCATTGTTTGAATGTGTTGCATTTTCTTTTTGTGAAGCACTTTGAGCTACATTTCTTGTATGAAATGCGCTCTATAATAAAGTTATTATTATCTTTTTAGCTGCTAAAGATGGTTATTTTATCATCCACTGCTGAAGATCATTCCTGAAGATCGATGCCAACAAAAGGTATGTGTGGCTCTGCGTTGAATAGAAAAACAGAAAACCTGCATACCATTTTTATTCAAGTATGATTGAATGCAGGATGGTTAATGTACGTCATCCATCTTATACTCGTGGTTCATGCAGAACAGCTGAATAAGACACCTTCAAGTAAAATGGGAGATAGATTATTAGCAGCTGATCATGTTTTGAATCAGCAGATGGCAGTGTGTAGCTCTCCAGCAGCTCAATATCAAACACATCAAGACTACAAATGCAATGAATCTGCATTTTAATCTTTAAATTCATATTGCCCTACTAATAACATAGCTCTCCTAAAGGTCGCAGGCAGAACAATACCATCCCTGAGCTGCTGCACTGCAGTGTAGCTCACATGTTATCAGTAATTTCACATGACTCAATCCTTTCTATTTCCACTGTTTCTGTTGTAGTCAATTCACCACACCTTATATTTGTCACACCAAAAGCATTTTGGCTCTTGGTTGTTTGCTTTAGTTGAATAATTTGTTTCTCAAATCTATCTTTTAAAATATCATAATCCCAAATGATAAATTAAAGCTGCTTTAATAGTTTTAATTTTGGCCATTTGGGGGCAGCAAAACAAATTGTAAACATGACACTAACATATTATCACCTTATAAAGTTGTTCAGGCGTTTGAGGAAACTTTTACACATCCAGCAGATTTGAAACAACATCAGCGTTCAGAGTCGTGTTTGTGTCCACCTGATGAATATAAGTACGACAGTCACTCTTCTTTTAACTTTGCTGGTGGTGTCTACAAACTCCTAGGAAAGGAAATATCTGGCATTTTAGCTGCTAAATGCTTCACTGCGTTCACCAGCTGGTGTCTTAAATTTGTCTGTCTGCTGTTTGGTTCTGAGCAAGTGGTGTACAGCGAGTTTATCAGTTTATCCTCTGGAAAGAAAGTTGATGAGAGCGGTGAGACTGAGCCAAAAAAAAATAAGAATCATGCTAAAAAAAACCCATCAAAGGTTATCAAGTTCAAGTTCTCCGAATGAGAATCTTTGGCAAATCAAGTAATCAAGATGGTCTACTTTTCTGCAACATTGTCTGCAAGTAAAAACAGATTATTCCAGCAGGGAACCACAAAGTGTCACATAATTAATATTCTAACACGTGTATACAGACATCAGTATTATTTTACGCTACTGAGTCAGACGTTTATGATCGCAGTACAGACGCTGTGTCATATGAGCAGAGTAATATAGAACAATCCAATGAGTTGTCATTGATTTGTCGTTTGGCAAACTGCCTGCTTGTTCTGGTATAACTGTTGGCAGAGACACTCAAACGTATAAGTAAAATAATGCTTGTGTTTCTGTCTCTGCGAAGGTTATCAGCAGCCTGTGTGGTTAGACACTTTCCATGATTCCTACAGTCCCTGAAATGTTACTGAGCAAGACACCAAGGTTCAATACCGTCACAATGCAGTAAGCTTTAATTGTCCATATCAGTTAATAATCAATAAATTGAAAATAGATTAAAAAAAAAAATGGCAAAAGCATTATTTTCCTAATGTTTTTCAGAAAATACCAAAATCCTGTAAGGATGTTTTACTTCCTAGAAAACAGCTTAATGTTTATGTTGTGTATGTTTATGTCACTGCGCAGTAGCAGACACAGAATATGAAGATAGAATAAAATTAAAACAAAAAATAACATCATACATTTTTTTCAACATGTCACAGCCGTTGCCATTAAATCTGCAACATAACAATTACTGGGTATTTATTCCCTGAAGACACCATACATATAAACATTCCCAGTTGCGAACATTTCTGAATTTTTGACAGCTGCCAGAGGAGGCCAGTGGTCGTCTACAGCAAAATACATGCAAGCATCCACTTCGTCTGGGTCATGTCCCATAGACTGTATAGAGAGGAGAAGTCCCGCCCCTTCCAGTGGACCCCATGGGACCTTATTTTGGAAAAAATATGAATAATAGTCAACGGCGAGAGATAATAATTTTTTTGATCCTGTTTGAATTGTACCATGAATCACACATACAGTATGTTTGTCAATTTAAAACATAATTTTGCAAGTCAAGAAAGGGTGGGACTTTGCCTGTCTATTGTCCTGGTCCAAGAGACACTTTAAATACCTCTATATGCTCCAACTTCCTGTTTCAACTTGACAGTATGTCAAACTACGTAAGCAAAATCCCGTACAAATTCTTTACAAAGTTTTCTTCTGGTAAACGGCAACAAAAATACAACATATAATGTACATTCACAGAACGATTTTCAAGATGACAGCCAAGACAACAAGATATGAGGAACAGTTCATTGGGCGGTGTAGGGGCTCAGAGTCCACGGTCTGGACCGCTGAAGCTCGGTGATCATGGAGGCCGGCAGCAAGCGAGCCCTGTCGGGGCTGCAGATAGAACAGGGGGGAGAAGGAGGGTACGTGTCGTCTTCCCATCGCAGGATTCGGCCCTTAGCTCGGCTAGGGCCATTAACAGTCTTGACACGGGGCCCGTTGGGGATCCGGGGTTTGGTTTTGGGCGCCTTGTAGAGGTAGACGTCGTAGTGGGCAAAAGGACCCCTGGAAGACTTGAACTTAGTCCTCTTGGCGAGGTGGAGCTCCAAGTCGATGGTCACCTTACAATGCAGGAATAGACTGGTTACTGACGTATAAAAGTAGTAAATTGACATAGATATACTAACAGAATATATACAAATCAAGACCCATTTTGCTGCGGATTAAAGGGCATTATCATCATTTCCTGAAGCGAACAGTTGGGTCACATTACTCTCAGCCCTGTGAAGTCATCACACTACCCTGCTGCCAAACCAGTCACTCATTCACATGTATTGCAGGACGGAGAAAGGAGGTGGGGGGGGGGGTTACTTCGCTTTAGACTGGTAATGTATCCCTACATTTCCATCAGAAAAGAAGCCAAAGGGTCCTGTTCTGATCAGCAGCATTCCTCAGAGCCTCATTAGTAAACTAGACGGTGCCAGAACGATTCATTTAGACTTTACACCCCCCCCCCTCGCTTCTCTCTTCTTTCCTTTTGCTTTCAATCTCTTCTTTGTGAGGCACACTGTGTGCTTGTGTGCGTGCACGCATGTAATTCTATGTTAAGAACATACATATGTGTCGCTATGTGTTTTGTTTTGTGCATGCATGTGCATTGAAATGTGGACATTTTGTGTTAATTTGAGCATTTTTAATGTGTGTTTTTGCAGCATACATACATGCATGACTTTGTGTGTGCATGTTTGCCTCCATCATCATGCACTACTATGTGTGTGTGCGCCTGCAACAGCCAATCACGACGGCCCCTCCAGGATCCTAACACCATCATTCCACCACATCGTCAGCCAATCACAGGCTGCTGATGAATCCCAAGTCCCAGCAGGTTTGACTCGGAACAGCAGAGAGAGAGAGAGAAAAAAAATCTTGACATGCCTCCACCATGTTCTCTCCCAGTTCTTATACCCTCATTACCCTCTCCACACACATTTTATACCCCTGAGCTCTTTGTCTCCTTCAAGTCCTGCTGTAATGAGAGCAGGGCTGCGTGATTTTAAATCAGATGAAAATGAAAGTAACTATAATTTTGAGGCTCTTGTATTTCACTACTTGTTCTAATTTACATGAGAATCTCCATTTAATGCTACTTTCTACTTCTATTTCACTACATTTCAGAGGGAAATATTGTACTTTTTACTGCAATACATTTGTCTGGCATTTGCACAACCAAATGGTTCCCAACATCAAATCCACTCCAAGGGATCAAAAGATAAATGTTAGGGGTCATGAGATGTTAAATGGGATGGAAAGAAGAAAATATATCATATTTTTTTATATTTTGCTGTGAAATAGTGAATAGTTTTCTAATAGTTGCCACGCCTTGTTTCCACACAGTTTTTGTGTCCGTAAATCCGTATAGTATACGGATTACGACACCCAGTGCTCAACGCAAAGGAAATGCATCTCTTTACGGATAGATAGAAACACCACCACAGATATGGAAGTAGTGTTTTCATATCTACGAGTATCTGTCTGTTTTTCCAGACTAACATTTGACGAGTCACATTTATAAATTTTTTCTAAGTGAAAAGTTCGAAGGCATTAGCTAACATTGGTAACATGCTAGTTGTGTAACATAGAGTGCATATGGTTCATACTGTCTGCATGTCGAAGTGTCCTTGAGCGAGACACTGAACCTGAAGTTGTCTCGCTACGGGCGTTTTACAGCAGCCCACTGTCCCTAAGGATGGGTTAAATGCAGAGGATTGCATACAGCCCAAGTGCAGATATTTGGGCGGCAGTAGCTCTGTCCGTGGGGACTTGGCTCGCCAGTTCAAGTCCCCGCACGGACCAAGTACGGAATGTGAAATGGTAGCATCCTTGGCACTGCCGAGGTGTCCTTGAGCAAGGCACCGGATCCCCAAATTGCTCCTCGAGCGCTACATAGTAGCTGCCCACTGCTCCTAATACTAGAATGGGTTAAATGCAGAGACTAAAGGATGTGAAGTGGAGAGTCGTTTTAATGCTCTGATATGCTTCAGTTTGTTACTAGGTGACAGTAAAGCTGCATAAGAGTCACTTAATCTGCCTCGTCCATCTGTGTGTGTGTATGTGTATGTGTGTGTGTTTGTGTGAAGGCAGAGGAACCCGGAGGTCACTGAGTTTGGATCTCGTCTGCTCAGACTGTAGCATCAGAATGGGTTTCCATGGCAACAACGCCCCCTTCTGTCTGAAGATGCATGAAATCGCCGCCAGCAGTAGATAAGTGTGAGTGAAAGATAGAGAGAGAGAGGAGATAGAGGGTGATGTGGTGAAAAATGTTGGAAAGGTCAGCGGACATGGAAAACACACACACACACACACACACACACACTCAAAGAGGGTTAATGTGTCCTTTTACTGCTGTAATAAATGCGGATCAACCAGTTGCTGCTTTACTCTGAGGGATCCATGTTGTTGGTTAACATCAGTTTCTTTAAATTCCTCTAAGCTCTCATTATCATCTTTCACAGTCACAAGGATGCCTTGTTGAATATGTTGCAGCTCTGACCTTGACCTCATTATCTAATTCCTAGAGCCTAAAGCATTGAACAGCCCGTACAACACTACATTTCCAAATTATCAGTGCCATCTGAACTTTACGTGATTCATTTACTATAATTTTTTATTTTAAAGATTATAGACGGGTTTCTGTGCAACATCATCACAGAGATGCGCGTGCAGCTAGGGGGCAGAAAGGACGGCATGTCTAGCAGAGCCAAGCTCCAAAGCAGAGATGACAAGGAGTTGTTGTGCAGTAAACTACACCAACCGCAGAAAAGATGGACTGAATATGTTTAATATTCAGAGAGGATCACATGCCTTTGCTAAAAACACAAGGAGATTAAGGGTCCAGGCCTGATGGGCGAAAGCATTCTCGTCACACAGCGCTAGCAAAGCAGCAGGTGGTCATGGCGAGCTGTCATGCTCCACAGATCGATAAAAATGAACTGATCAGCAACAGGGTGATCGACCCACACTCTAAGGAATTAATTATATATATTTAGCGACTATGCCTTTAAACTTAAAAGTGATGCGAGACTTCGTTACTGCTCTACATTGCTGTAACGTTACGTGACTACGGCGGAGGAAAGCTCACTCCGGTATGCCGCAACGTTACATTTTGAAGGGAAGACGTTTGGTATTCTAGTTAACGTTCGTTTAAATTTGAATTGGACATATCTGCAATATTGTATTGACTATTTTAGAAAAATAACTTTCAGGAGTGGAAAATAACAAAGTGTGGATGAAAATGAAATTGAGAAAATGGTGCTTTTTAAAGTATCTGGATTTGGACCAGAACATTAAAAGAAACAGGCGGTGCTGTCTCTCCCACGAAGCTTGATTGACAGCTAATCCCTGAAAAGGCGAGATACCACAGTGATGAGCGCTTCACACCAAAGATGGAGGAAAAGAGGCAGATTTCCACTTATAGCTGCTACACCTTCCGGTGCATTTTAATAATTTATAATCCTTTTTAAAATGTGTTTTAGTGGCTGTAAATTAATGAAACTTGCTTTCCTCTGTTCACTGTGCCACAGTGTTACTCTCAGAGGGATGACGGCACCTCCCCCATCCTGCTACACTGCTCGCTGTTGGTAATGTAATGCCCACTTGTTGCCATGGCGTCCACTGGTACTTCTGGCCTCACTTGTTTCAATTCAGAGGACCCTCCTTTAGTGTGGGTGTGTGTGTGGGTGTGTTTGAGCATGTGCAGTCATGTGCTACTGCATGTGCCAACTTCCACAAGTGTGTATGTGTGTGTGTGAGAGAGCGAGAGAGGCTGACAGGAATAAAGCGGGTAATAATCACTGTTACTGCTGTTTTCGTGGCTTGCCTGCTGCTATTTCTTATTCTGGATAAAAAAAGTCCTTTCTCCACCCTTCTGTTGGCTGAAATGCTCTCTTACCCCCGTCTCTATTTATTTGAAGAAAGAGAAATGCACCCAGACCTTCCCCCACCCTCCATCCATCAGCACCCCTCCACCCTGGGAAGGATCCCCCACAATAACACTGTTTAACCCGTCGCTTTTCTCACTGATCCAAAGGAGAAACCCGACAAAGGCACAGCAACACGGCGGCCTCATCTGAGACCCATTCAGGGCTGTTTATCACACTGGTGAACGAGTGTGTGTGTGTGTGTTGCTGTTGCACTTCTATCCTTGTGGGAACCAATTTGAGTTTTATACTTTTAGAGTCAGCCTTTGCACAAAAGGGCTAAGATCTGTCTGAAGGGTTAAGGTTAAACTTACAGCTGTAGACTTGAGACTAAGCCACAAAAATTGGGAATTGAGACTTGACATAAACTTGACTGCTTTAAGACACTTGAGAGCTGAAGGTAAAAACATTCAAAGAATGACGACTTTTAATTACTAAGGCTCGACTGAGAGTTATCCCGAATTGATTCAAGACTGGACTTGGTCTTGAATCACTTGAGACGTGACTTAAAACTTGATTTGAATTTGTCTGGAGTGACTTGAGGATGACACTAATTTCTTTCAACGCATTAACGCAACTTGCGATTTTTAAATAATTATATAATAAATAAATTAGAGGGAAGATACTGGCATCATATGAAACTACAAAGCTAATGAATCTATTGGTATTAACCACGTCACACTAGTTTGTTGGGAAGGAGGCTAAATAACGCTACAAAGTTAAGCTAAATGTTGGCGAGGAAAAACTGTCATGGCCATTTCCAAAGGGGTCCCTTGACCTCTGACCTCAAGATATGTGAGTGCAAATGGGTTCTCTGGGTACCCACGAGTCTCCCCTTTACAGACATGCCCACTTTATGATAATCACATGCAGTTTGACAAGTCTTAGTCAGGTCAGCACATTGACACACTGACAGCTGTTGTTGCCTGTTGGGCTGCAGTTTGCCATGTTATGATTTGAGCATATTTTCTATGCTAAATGCAGTACCTGTGAGGGTTTCTGGACAATATTTGTCATTGTGTTGTGTTGTTAATTGCTTTCCAATAATAATTATATGCATACATTTGCATAAAGCAAGCATATTTGCCCACTCCCATGTTAAAAAAGAGTATTAAATACTTGACAAATCTCCCTTTAAGGTACATTTTAAACAGATAGAAAATGTGCAATTCATTTGCAAATTAATATCTTAATCAATTGGAAGCCCTAGTGAATACATAATGTCAGAGAGGGTCCTCACAAGTATAGAAGCATAAATGTGTGTGTGTGTGTGTGTGTGTGTGTGTGTGTGTGTGTGTGAGAGAAGGAGAGTGGTGGTGAGCATGGGAAGCTGACAGATGCTTTGAGCATGTATGAATGTAAGTGTGCATATATGTGTATGTGTGTGTGTGTGTGTGTGTGTGTGTGTGTGTGCTCTATTGTGCCAGTTCAGCATCCTGAATGGAACAAAAAGTTCTATTGAGCAGAGCTGAAATATGTGTAGGAGGTGTGTGTGTGTGTGTGTGTGTGTGTGTGTGTGTGTGGCCGTGTGTCAGCATGCAAGGACCGATATGCAGGGTTCATTTCTATACGTCCATTTGACAGAAAAAGGTTGAATTCCTGCAAACAGTTTACAACAGACACATCATCTCTGTCCTGGACCTTCATCAGGCATCAAATTCTCAGAATCAAACATCTTTACACCAGAGCCACTAACTCTAACACTAACCCTCTCACAGTGCCTTCCCAGTTGTATTCCATTGATTTTATATTGTTTGTTATATTATATATAATATAATATAATAATATGTTATATTGTGAATTTGATAGCTGACGAAGGTCCATGACAGAAACGTTGCATCTATGATAAATTAAGTGCTGACAGTGTGTGTTTAATTTTTCCAACTCACCTGTTTAGGGTGCAACAGACAGTTTCTCTACATGTATTTATCAACCAACGACTTTTGTCACCTGCAGTTCCTTGAACAAAACTATTTCAATAAATCTGTAACACTGTGTTGTTTTCAGTTTGTGCTGTAAACTAACTTTATAGGCACTTTACATGTGACTTTGTTCTGATGTGTTGGTAGGTTGTTAATATGTGTGTCTTTGCATTTTTCACTGTACATATGCTACAGTATATGTGCATCTGTAAGTGTTATTTATTTGCAAGTGTGTCTGCAGTCTGCTGTGTGCATGCGTTCAGATGGAAACAGGGAAGCGTCTCTGGAGGCAGGAAACATGCAGAAGCAGCAGACTGGTACCTGGAGTTAGCCGCCATGATTTATGTGCTGTGAAGACGATTTTTCAGTAGAGCAGCTGTCGACCCTGGAGATGGTAAAACTCAGTCCCACAGAGGCATATATTTGAAACATGCTGACCTTTGACCTCCTGGTTATTATTCCCTATAATGTTGTTGATGTAAGAACTTAAATTTAAAGTACATCTATCTATCTATCTATCTATCTATCTATCTATTGATCTATCTATCTATCTTACTGTATGTGAAACTTTCTGATGTAATATACCAAATTGCTCTAGTGTGGTCAAAACCTTGTAGTTCTAAAATTCCTTCATCATATTTTGGCTGTCATGAATGTTTTGGTTTCACAAACCCAGGAGTTATATACTTTTCTCACCTCAGCAAGGGACAATTAACCTCCCTGGGGCTCCCAGTTTATCTGTGCTAAAACACTACGTGTTATATGCAACGTGTTAGCAGAAAACAGGGCCCTCCAGATTAGAAAATGAAGCAGGACCAACCTTTATCATGTCAGTTGATATGGTGCTTTAGTGCTGCATATTCCTGAACACATTTTTATCAAATTAACATAGTTGGACACATTAAGCCTAGAGTTTTGGGGTCCCAGGGCAGTTGCACACTTTGCCCTTTAACTGTGCTTTTCCTGCAAAATGTCTTCCGTCAAAAAGGCCTATTATGAGACAAAGATCATTAGTTAGGGTTATGAGATTTTCACCAACAGGATTCTTTTCCTATAGATATTGACAATCAACTAAATGGTTCAACTGCAGTACAAATGTGCACAGTTTTTGCATTTCAGGTCAGTTTAGATTTTCACATGTGTAAATCCATATTCATCATTTTGATCCACTTGTGTGGTTATCCCAGAGCTTTCAGCCACATCTCCTGGCCCTAATCAGCAGATCAAGTTGGCTCAGTTGTCACAGAGATTGGTTTAGTTGTTATCATGGAACCTAAGTTTGTCATTGTGGCCATGACAACTCCATCTGCAGATGAAGGCCATGAGATGTGGCTGAAAGCTACAGAAAAGCCAAATAACTGCTATTTTTAAGATCAATAATGAACCTTCAAGCTCATATGAAAGTCTATATGCTGATAACCTGGAATCAGTGATTTAATAGCAATAGAATCTTTTAAAAACAACTTGTTGCTGGTGTGGTAATAACATTAAAACTAACGGTTGTCCCCTAATCGAAAAGGGCTTTTTCTACTTTTATAATAATATTGCCTCTTCTGTTTATATCCCATAGACTGTATATAAAGAGGGACGACACGTCTCCACTTCCTCCCACTGTACAGAAGTGAAGCCAAAATACCCCGGTACGGGAGCTGCTATCTTGATTTTAACGTCATTTGGAGCCGGAGTCTACGCAGTAGTGATTGGGTGGTGGAGCCGCGGTATCTTGGTCACCCGCCCTAACCAATCATTGACCCCCAGCTGCCAATCATGATATCTCATCCCCCATCCACTATAGAGGAGGCAGGCTTTATGACCTATACTGCAACCAGCCACCAGGGGGCGATCAAGATGTTTTGGCTTCACTTTTGGGGAACTGCCATGTCGTCCATCTTTATATGGAGTTGATGGTATATCTCCTTGTTGTTGTTTTGTTTTCCTCTCTCAAGTATAAATAAAGGTTGAATGAATGTGTGTGTGTGTGTGTGTGTGTGTGTGTGTGTGTGTGTGTGTGTGTGTCTGTGTAAGCAGGGAGGCACATTTATGACAAGGATCTAAGAAGCTGCGTTCAAAGCCATGCAGAGTTCAGGGGGGAAAAAAGGGGGAGGCTACGCCGAGGAAAACACAGGATCCACAGAGGTCATGTTAAAAAGGTTTATTTCAACAACTGTCTGAATCTTGTTTGTTTATTCTCTGTTTGAAGTCCCAAAAAAGTACAAAAAAAAACAAAAAATACAAGTACATCAAAGGATTAGAAATCACATCAATGAAAACCAAGACACATTGTGTTGCTTCTTTTTAAATCAATCCAAGCAATTTTTTTTCCAATATTTATACATACTCACTGGATTAGTCAGACAAACATCAAAACCTCTCAGTAGCTTTATCTTAACTTTTTTTTTTTTTTTACAATGACGTTTTACGTACGTTTTAAACTTCTGTATGATTTCTTTCTTTTTACAAAATACACCAATGCAGGCAGGGGAAGGTGTGTTTATGTGTGTGTATACATATAAGCATGTTTATGTCTTCATCTTTTCACTGTGTGTGTGTGTGTGTGTGTGTGTGTGTGCTTCGATTGTGTGTGTGTGTGTGTGTGTGTGTGTGTGTGTGTGCATGTGTGCAAGATAAGAGAGATAAAGGAGAGTAGTGTGAAAGCAACAAGGGGGGCTGCGAAACAGGGGTGTGAGTGGATGTAGGAGGGGGTTGCAAGGTCGGCGGCAGGGTGAGGTCGGTGGGAGGGGGTTTACTCTCAGCAGGGGGCAGTGGCGGCGGCGGTGGTGGTGTACGTTTTTTTGCAGCGGCCCGGGCCGCTTGGTGGCAGTGTTGCCGTGTTGGAGACGGTCGCAGACTGGGTTGGTTCGCTGGTACGTTGGCAGGCTGGTTGGTTGGTTGGTTGACCGGTTAGGCGCACTCGGCAGCGGACGGGCTGAGAGCAGGGAGGGATTTGGGGGGGCTCCCGTTGCCGGCGCACCTTGTCGTTTTCGTCGTTTTCGTGTTGTCAGGTTGCTGGGGTGGTTTTGTTTTTGTTTTGTTTTCACATCATGTTGTTCTGCAGTGAGTTTACCTCCGAGGAGTTCTCCTCGCCCAGGACCTTGTGGTTCTCGTGTTTGGGGGTCAGAGAGTTGTGGATGTTGAGGGAGTCGTCCTCCTTGGGCGGGGCCTTCACCGGGTCCTCCAGCTTGTTCTGGGAATTAGGATCATCCTACCCAGGGAGGGGCGGGGCAGAAAGGACAGTTAGAACCACAGTTATCATGTTCAGGTGCAACTTTGACCCCGCCAATTGGTGGAAAACTTTACTTTTGAATTCTTTTTAAGAACTCTGCAGCAAATTCTGACCAAACCATCAGCACTGGATTCCCTCAAAGACCACGTTCATCTTTGTTAAAGGCAAAGAAAAACAGCCCTTTATCCCTTTATAAGGGATTATGTCCATATTGGACGATTCTGCACCTCACAAGTCAGCCCATTCTCACCCTCAGCTCGTCAAATACAGCCAATTGGGCAGCTACCCTTGGCATCGGAAACCAATGCACAGAGGAACACTTTAGCGTCTGTATGTGACGAACTGGGCTTTCAACTAACCCCAATGTAAACCCACCCACGGCGTTATTCGATGGTCGGAGCAAGTAGTATTAATAACGTGAGAGTCTGCTCAGGATTTTCAACCAGAAGACCGGTGTTTATGTCCTGTGTGAAACTAAAAGTAACGTTGACTTATTTTGTCACGTAAGTCGCTAGTCACGTGAGTTTCCTTCCCATTTCCTAACCCTAACTAAGTGGTTGTGTTGTCTAAACCTAACTTCCTGTGAAAACAGAAGTTTATTTTGAAAGGACACTATGCATGTAACAAGCGTATATTGACACACCGTCCCTGGTTCATCCAAAAGTAACACAAGAGGGGTACACCGTGAGTCGGTTTCCGATGCCGAGGGGCACTGAACAAGTGGCGGTATTTGACGAGTTGGGAATGAGAATGTGTTGTACAATTTACGTCCAACGCCAACATTCAGCACCAATTCAGGAAGTAGTCTGTCTCCTATGGAGCGAGGCAGATGGTAAAGGTCTGGTTTTCATGCAGAATACCAAAGTTCACATCTCGTCACAGCCCTGCAATTAACATTTATCATTTTATTAACCGTTTCCACAATGTTTCTCTAACATTAACGTTTTAGTTGCCTAACCCTAACCATACTGTAAACATTGTTTAATTACCATAACCATGTGCTTTTCCAAACCTTGTGCAGATATTGTAGAAAGCCAGAACTTTACGTACGTTAACATAAGACATAAAAATTGTTGTCAGTGAACGTAATCCAGTGTTTTGCAGAATCGTACAACATTGAAGTTCTGATATGGTTGAAGAAAACAAAGATGAACTCAGGCTCAATATGCTTTTGAAGAATCCCAGAGCTTTGGATTTGTCTTTTTATTTCATGCACTGCAATGTTCCACCACCATGCTTTAAAGGACCATACCAGTGTGTTCGCAAGTTTTAGCTCCTTAACTACAAATACTTTACCTAACTACAAATACCTTTTCAGAACACTCGCTTTACAGTTTTAGATTTTTGGATCTATTATTCCAGGTAGCTATTGGTTTCCATTAATTTCTGTACAGTGTGAAGGTTAATAAGCAGACTCTTGAAACTTGCTTGCATTTTGTAATTAAAGATGAAGGCCTTTTTCACAGCAGACATTAAGTACAACTTATCCTCATACAACAGTTCGTATGATATCTTACGAAAAAGTTATTCCTCCTTTTTCGTTCATTTTCCTATGAATGTCTAGACATACGTGTCAATTTCCACTCGTTACATGCATATAGTCTTTTCAAAATAAACTTCTGTTTTCAAAGGAAACAATTCCTTAGGTTATGTCAAGAATAATATAGTACATAGTATAGTTAGGTTTAGGAAAAGATCGTGGTTTGGCTTAAAATAACTCCAGAAATTCACCAAATCAAATAGATGATGATTAATAGTGTGTCACAACCCGGGTCAAGGCTCGACAAACCAAAATGTAATGATAAACTAAATGTAACAAAACCAAACAGGGTGGAAGCCAGGGGAGATAGACAGACTGACTGACTGCCACCGGCTTACATATAGTCTGGCAGCAAGAGCAGGTGAACTGAATCTCCATGATGACTGGACTCCGCCCTGCAGGCTCCTGGCTGGAGAGGGTCGTCACAAGTGTAACGCAAATGAATGCAGACTTGATGTTGCTCTGATGGGTTACACAACTCAAGCAAGTTTCAAGAGTCGGCTAACTTCAGATTTTCAAATTGTACAGCAAAGAACAGAAACCAGTGGATACCTGGAATAGTTGAAAATCCAACTTTCTAAAACAGAAGTATTGTTTGATGATGAGGTTCATTTGATTTGTAGTAAAAGAGCTAAAAACACTGATATGATCCTTTAGAGACTGCCGAAATGCAGAAAAAATACCATCAAATATTCAACAAAATCATTGTACTGTTGCTTCAAGCAAAACCAGTCTCAGTAGCAGCTGTTTCATTGGTTTGATAATCATCATGCTCGACTGGCATGTCATGTTTGGTTGAGGAGACAGTGAGGTGAGCTGCATGAGCGACATCCCCCCCCGCCCCTCTTCAAGCAACCCAGGAAGCACATGCACATCCACATGCAAGACCCTTACAATATGCCCCCGTGTGCAGCAATGATCGCTCATGCAGAACGCCCCGTCTCCTCCTGCTTCACCTCCTCCTTCGCATTTATTGTCCCAAAAACAAAAAACAAAGAGACAAATAAACCCTCCACTCTGGCTGATTATCTGTGGGTACCACCGTCATACATACCCAAGCAGTCACTGGGGGGGAAAAAACGGCGTGTTTTTAAGAGAGTTCAATTTAATTCATCTGAATTTAATTAAGGTCAGAGGGAACACATTGATTTGCGGAGTCCATTTTAGCTCTGTTTTTCCAGCCTCTTATCCCCATTAATATTGCATGGCATCATCGACCCTGCTGTGCCGAGGCATCCTGGGGGCGCCCGACTGCGCCTCTTCGTCACACACACACACAAGCTGATGGGATGGACACATTCATTCAGACACACAGGTTGGCAGATTCACACACAAACACACATCAAATCCCAGACCCTGAGGCCTGAGCCATTAACTAAACACACCCTAATTGAATGTTTGAATTCAATGGCACTTTTAGAAAGGAAGAGCAGTGAGAGCATTTACCCGCTGGCTGCTGGCCTAGATAGTAACTTCAGGCAGGACGTGTGGATACGTCACTTCCATGGTTACGGGATAGGGGCCCTCTGTCCTCCCGTCAGCGTGAAACTGGAAAATGTTTTTCGTTTGTTGGATTTCATTGTTGTGCATGGGTGGAGAGGGGGGAGGCGGGCGGGCAGTGGGTGGGAGGCACAGAGTCACGAGGACTTTAGAGCGGGTGTCATTTTGGGGGGAGTAGGAACAGAGATAAACAGGGTTCTGATGATGATGATGATGGAGGCACATGGACAGTTCCTGATGTCCTTTTAGTGGGCTGGTGAGAGAGGACTGTACGTTTGCTTTAAAGGAATACTTCACCCACAAATTACTCCCCCCGTGTTACATTGAATTCTTGAAGAAAACTTTGTTTTTCTCATATGCGGGGAGGAATTACAGCCTGGTCGCATGAAAAGGATTATTAATGACATGATATTGCGCAAGGCAAAAAACGTGCTATAAGAATGCCGTTCTTGCTTTTGGCGTGTCATTTGTACAGCATGTACTCCTGTACTGACTGCAATGTAAATGCATCTGCGTAAATATGCTACGCTCAGAGCTTGTAACGTAGAATAAAAAGCGAGAAAGACCGCTTATGGCGGGCGGAAGGGGAGGTGGATGGGTCCAACAAACACACACGTTTTTTATTATGTAAGTTATGTTTGTGACGTGTTTTCCTATGTGTTGTACTTCATTTTCTGTAATTATTTTAAACCCAACCATGATATTTTCCTAAACCTAAGTGAGTGGTTTTGTTGCCTAAACCTAACTGCGGACGTCACCATAGTTTTGTTGCGTGGCGTACAAATGACACGCAAAAAGGCTAAAATGCGTCCTCATGACATGACCTTGTAATGTCGTGGTATTTATACGCCTTCCTGTGAGATCGGGTTGGATAAACAAATGGTCATTTTCGGGGTGAAGTATTCCTTTAAGGTGCTACATGACCTACTTCAGCATCAGCAAAATTAATTTCATGTTAATTTAAAGATACTGGAAGAATTATCATTGCTGCTGAAAGGAGGTGCTGTTCTGTCCAGAGACACAACAGAAGCTTTTGGAATTTATACCAGATGGGAAAATACCTTTCCAACAGGTTAATGCACTTATTTGTAGATTTTATGTGATCAAAGTCTCTTTTAAATGATTGTGAGGGCAAAAACAGTGGTGAGTGTCTCTGGTTGGATTCAAAGTGCAGGCAGGTGTTTGTGTTTGTGTCTGTCAGTATTTTTCTTCAGATCTCGCTGCAGCTGATTAAATATGTTTTGAATTTACATTGTTTGAGAGTCAGTACATCTTGTGTGTTTGTTACGATTGGGCTCATAAACTTCAGATTAAAATATTTGTATTGGTATGTGTGTGTGTGTGTGTGTGAGAGAGAGAGTTAATATTAGCCTGTACGTGCTCCTCTCTCCGTTTGTGTGTTTACATACTTATTTGTGATTTGTTTGTGTTTACTGACTGTCTCTTTTCTCTGAGTATATACAGCATGTGTCTACATTTGTGTTTGCATTCAAGAGTGTCAGGTTTGTGTGCATGTCTGTGTTTGTATGGAGTGCAGAGGAATAAGGAGACAAGGAGGACTGGTCATTAGTTGACTTTCAACCAGGAGACCGGTGTTTGTGTCCCGTGTGAAACTAAAAGTAACATTGACTTATTTTGTCACGTCAGTCGTTAGTCACGTGACTCATTGGTATCGTCAGTCCCGTGAGTCACGTCAGTCGTTAGTCAGTAAAGTTAACGTCAACCAAAGAACGTATATTGCCATGAAGTGAAAATCTATTGTTCACTGAAACATCAGCGCCCATCCGCAAAGCTATGCTTCCGTCATTTTGGATTGAAAGCAACTAACGGATGCCAGTAAAACGTCCGCCTAAAAAGTGCCGTACAAAAGAAAAACTAAATTATTTCTATTCTATTGTCATATTCTACCGAAATGGCCTGTGTTGAAGAATAAAATATTATAAATAACCGCATAAAGGATCATATGATCATACTCAAATTAAAAGGACAATATACTTAGTTTTAAAATATACAGTTCTACTACATGCCTGTAGCTTTTGGATTTTAGGGTCAATTGAGTGTTGATCAGTCAGTCTGAGAGCAGATTCAGTCGATGGAAATTAAATTGTGGTAGAAATGCGGCCAGCTCTACCCGGTCAATTCATTTTCTGTGTTGAATTTATTTAGTATTGACAAGAAACAATTCCATTTCAGCGTTTGCTGCAGAGGAAACCGTGTGGCCGGAGTCTGCTGAATTACTGTGGAGGGAAGATTGAGGACAAGAGGGTTCAATCTACTGCAGTGAATGAAACACAAAGCGCTCTATTACTGCAGGGAAACATAAGTGCTTTTTGTGTTATTGTTCAGTGAGTGTGTATGTGTGTCTTGGCTGTATGCGAAATGTCTGTGTGCGCATGTTTTTTTACATGGTCATCTTTCTGTTTTTGTATGGTTCAATTTCTCTATAAATGCAGCATTTTGTGTGTGTGTGTGTGTGTGTGTGTGTGTGTGTGTGTGTGTCGGAGGAGGTGCGCCGTCTGTCTGGACGTGTAACAAGGTCCTCACAAGGTCAACAAGGTTTCCTGCCAATGCAGTTTTTTTATGTCTGTTTGTGATTGGGATTGGATTTTACCTCAGGCTCTGCATCTTTAATGTGTGTTAAAGGGCGATTTCACACAATTTTCATGGTTTTACCTCGGCTTGCATGTAAAGGCCTTTACACACCGGGGGCGTGACGAATAAACAACGTCTGCGAATATTTCACATCAAAACTTTTCATACCGGCAGTGATGCAAATTTGCGACAGTTGTAACACTTGTTCAATAAAATGTTTGAATAGATTCACGCAGACAGATGACCAACTACCGGGATCCTATTGACCCAGCACAGCGTCTGGCAGTCTGTCTGAGCTAAATTATTATGTAGCATAAACTACTATATGCTATTTTATTGAGTTTCCTTTTAAGCAAAATGCTCTGAGTGAATTTGCCTCTGGTAAACAGTTACACAGTGTATATGTGTTGGGCTTTTATTGTGAATGAATGGTAGGGGTGGATCTGGTCTGCGCTGCTTTTGTCAACGTTCAAAGGAGGAATAAAGTTTGCCGTCTTGGTTTGGACTACTGTGCCTCCGTGTTGTTGTACACTATAGTGTACGTTTTGAATGTGCAAGTTCCGCACAACGTGATTGGTTGATGCCTTTATTCGCTGTACGAAAGTTCAGAAAAATCAACCTTGTAACAAAAAATGTTTTGCTGGCAAATTAGTCGAAATGCAATTAGTTCCTTAAAAGGTTCTTAGTTCCGGGGGTAAGTTCCTGCGGTGGAAACAGGGCTATAATCACACGCAAAAGAATGCCCCAGTGTGTACAGGCCTTAACTCTGTGTCTTTTTGGGTGACGGGTTTCATTGCAAACACAAACTGGATCAAGTACAGGTTCATTTTACACAGTTTTTTTAAGCATAAATTAATAATCTTTCTGCACTTGTTTGCTTCCATTATAAACATCAACTGGAGCTCATATACTCTCTTTTATATATTTACTAAATGTCTGCCAGAAAGTGTTGGTAAACCGGATTTCATACGTTTAGTTAGGTAATGAAGTACGTTAACAGGTGACTTTTTGTGTGTGTGGATCTGTCTCTTTTCATGTTTTCCTGACTGATGATATACTTTTTGTTTTTATTTTGTTTTTGGTGAGAGGGGGTACGATTGATCCACTGAGAGTTGAGAGAGGGTGATTGACAGGGCCACAGTAACAATGAGAGAGCTGTTTGGGAAGGTGAGAGAGGGGGTCGGGACTATCTGACATTTGGGATTTGGTCTTACCTCACAGTCGGACTCCTCTTTGGTCTTACACTCCCAGGTGTATCTGCTCATGGTTTTCTGAGGGGAGGGGGATGGGGCAAAGGGTTATACTCCTCAAAACCATACAAGGCATCCTCAGAGAAAGACAGGCAGAGACGGACAGAGAGAGAGAGAGAGAGGACTGATCGAAAGAGGACAGAAAGAGAGAGGACGAGTGGGAGACGATACAGAGAGATTAGAGGAGGCAGACAGGAAGAGATAGAAGCAGACAGATAAAATAGACAGAGAGAGATTGAGTGTTGGAGACAGAGACCAACAGTAGGAGAGACTTCCTCTCAGACGTCAGCTGATATTCCCAGCTGGCTACAGTATCTCTGAGGTAGACACCGACTCTGCTCAAACACAGACTCTCTGGTGCTGTTATTCTGTATTAGCACAGTAAATACAGGTTTGGATATTTCTGGTGAGGTTCCCCACCGTCGTGACACAGACACTGGGCTATTAGTGTGGAAGGGAATTGAGGTTATTTGATTTATTAGTGGGTGTGTTTTGAGGGGAAATTGTTGAGTTGGTATGCCTTTTGGTTTGGGGAAGCCTACTATGTATGTCTAAGTGAGTTTTGTATGTGGTTGGAACATGTGTTAGAGAATAAACCTGGGTTGAATAGTAGTTGGAAATCTGTTCTGTTTGTTTTAGGCTAAATGGATGGACACACAGCGGTAGAGTGTGCCTCATATGGACCCTTGCAAAAACACACAGTCCGCTAGTGATCGCAGAGTGGTGCAACAGAGTGATGCTTCTTTTTTTTGCAAACAATCTTAAACAGAATACAGACACCGGCAAATAAAGTAGCCAAACTTAATTTCGATATTTTAAAAAGTTACTGGAATGGTACTGGAATTAATGTTAATCGGTTACTGCTAATATGTTACCAGTGAAAGCAGTGTCAACTAAAAATGAGAATACAGCTACGCAAATGTTCTGCATATTACTTTTTGCTAATAAAAAAAAAAGCAAGACAACAGATTTGTTAACAGATTATTTTAGTCTCAGAGTTTAGCAAATTTGGAGATTTTTCCAACCTGAAACCAGATCCAAATAGGTAAACCACGTATCAGAACCAACCCTATTTGTTACTTAAAGGTACCCTGTGCAGTTTCCATGTAAACAAAGTTCACATTCACTGTTTCTCACCAAACAAACAGAGTATCCTTGATGCCTAACAAACACGCTGAGTGCATTTTTTTCCCTCATTTAACATTTGCAAAGCTGATTGGTAATGATTTTTTTGAAACCTGCATGGTTTGTTAGCTTGCAGTCTTCCCTGCCTTTTCTGGCGCATTACTGCCACCGAAAGTCAATCAGTGACATGGTAGCGTAGATATGTATAGAGAGGCGAACTCCCGCCCCTTCTGGTGGTCCACCATGGGACCTTATTTTGGAAAAATATGAACGGCAGTCAACGGGGAGAGACAAATATTTGTTTGATACCGTTTGAATTGCCTCATGGCGTAGTGTGCAGGCGTTACCTTTTTCTTTACTGACGCTGTTCTGATAGCCTCGCACCTATTACGTGATGTGCATATAATTAATCATCTTCATCCCATTTGAATTGCACCATGAATTAAACACGTTTGCCAATTTAACAGATAATTTTGCATGTCAAGAAAGTCGCAGTTTGTTGTGCAACTGTTGAAGTGTCAGACTGTGAAAATACGTAATTAGAAAGACTACACATCCTAAAGTCACGTATAGTGACGTCTCTCTCACTGAAGCTAAGATGCCTGTGTGTTTCGTACCGGGACGTACTCACACCAGCAACGGGTCTCGCTCGTTCCTTCGCTTCCCGGCTGATAAAAGGGGAGGGACTTGGCCTCTCTATTGACTTGCACAAATGCTCGATGCCTGCATGTGCATTCCCCGTGCAAAACTTCACCAGGGTACCTTTAAGTGTGCTAAAACAAACCATTTAAAGCATTTCCAAATACTATTCAATCCAGTGGAGGAGAGGGGATTTGGGGGATTGTGATATGTAGGTGGTGTTGAGTTAGGAAGTTGACATTTTAGAGATATTGTTAAGGAGATGATGATAGATGGGTTTTTTATCACTCTTTTGGGATTTCTTGTCTGTAAGGTAGTGAAAATGGTATTTGGCTGTGGTTAAAATGAGACACTTGTCTAAAACTGTTCAGCTAGGATGAAAAAGATGAGCGTTATAGAGATACGACTAGTTGCTGTAGGTTTACAAGGGAACAAAACTACTGATGGAGTTGTTAGAGGGTGGTACCACATCTTAAAAAGACTCAAATGAAAACAAAACAAACTACCTCGGTTGTAGCACTAGAACTACCCATGCTGCTACAACGATGGCATAGCCGCCACTAGCTACCCATGCGTCAGTTAGCGAGGCACCTGTCGGCTCTCTGCTGCCGCCTGCAGGCAGCCGCGGGGCGTTGCATCTCAGATGTTTATCCTGATAACCCACGACCATTTCTCACAAAAAGTCCCACACCTTTAGCTTACCTGTTTGTGACACCAATCCTTCCCCTGCCTCCCCCCAAAGAAAAGAGATTAAACCAATTATAACAGTCCCTCCCACCTCCACCCCCACCCACCCACCCACTTTCAGGATAAACAAGTAAAGCAGACATTGTGTTATTACAGATTTGTAAACAGATAGCGAAGCAGAGCTGCAGTGGCTGACATGGCCACCGGGTGGCGCATGTTAGCGACAGAGCAGAAAATGCCATGACACACTGATGCAAGAGGTGATCAGAGAGAGAGCAGGTTAGAAAGAGACGGGGAGGGGAGGGGTCGCAGCGAAGGATTGTGGGAGTTCTCTCTTAAAGGGGGCAAGTTAAAGCCAGGGCGGTTTTGTTATAGCTGCACTGTGGGGACCGTCCATAAATGTTCAGTCTGCATGGTTTCAGGGGGAATTTAACCTCTAACCTCGGCTGTGTTTGTGCCCTGAGCTGATTCATGCTGCATCTTCTCTTTGTCAGTATGCAATTAAGCGTTTCTTGGATGTCGTTCAGTGAAAATTAATTGCTGGGGTGTTGTGTAACATGCCTAAAATAATAAGTTATGGCTTAAGACTTGGTTTTTACAGACATTCTCACCTCTACATGAACTCTCTTTACTTTTTGTTATCTCTTATGTGTTTGTGTGTGTTGCCGTCACCTTTATAATAGGATCAATAAGCAATAAACCAGGGGAACTAAATCAATAAGACTTGACAGCCATCGTGTTGCCATGGTAACATGCTGCAGGGGCTCAGACACTGCTTGCACCTGTGGCATTTTATATATAGGCCTATGTATATATAGGGTGCTACAGGAATGAGTCCCAGAACCCTGATATGAGTTAGCATTTCAGCCCTTCCTGTTCCCTTGTCTGGAAGTCAATGGGCTTTTTAAATGGGTTTTTAGTTAGATGCCTGAAATAAGGTCTGTGTTTGACACAAGCTAAAGAGATTTAAAAATGTTTTTCTACGACATACAATACACCAATAAATATCCCACTCGTGAATTTTTGTGTCTTAAAAAAGGCGGTTGCTAACAAGTGGCTAAACGAAACTACTTAATGTCATCAAGCCGACTTGTCCGCCTTTACAGCCTCGTTGTGTATACTCACGACCGTGGTGCAGTTTGTTCGTTTATATGTACTTGTATGTGTGATATCAATTCTGGCAGCCAACAACAAAGCAAGATGACGGTTTTGATGTATAACTTTAGCCCACTACTCTGAGTTGATTCGTGTTTGCCTCCAGTCTTTCCTTTGTTTTGCCTCCAGCTAACACTGTGACGTAATCATGACATCGTCTGTAAAAGGGTTTATATGTATACTGTATATATTCTAGTAGTGATTTGTGGTAAATTGGCTAAACTACTACCCTGAAAATATATAAAGATCTAGGCTATAGATTGAAAAGGTTCTGTGGAAGAGTTCTGAAGAAGGTTTATAAAACGGTACAAAAACACAATCAAAATGCATGACAGTCCTGTCTAGAATGTGTATGCCTCTATGTGCATCCTGTAGTTTTTCCTTCTCAACCCTTTGGATTCATATTCGCCCCCTTGAGAAAACTCCCACTGTCCTTCCTCGCACGTCGACCCCCGCCCATCCCCCTCCTTAGCGTTGCACACCTCGGAGTATCTGAGAATACTCATGCCCATGCATTAGGAGGGGAGTCAGGGGGCCCGGGCAGGATTTGCGGGGGAGATGCAGAAAAAGGGGTGAGAGAGAGAGGCGAGAACCACGTTACCTGACAGATAATGTTATCATAGTAAGCCAATGCACGGGCATGAGGGACGTTAGGAGGGGTGTCGCACAGTTTCCTTACATTTGGGTGGGAGCCCTCAGCGATGGTGGACAGCGAGAAATTATCATTGTGCTGCTCCGATGAAGGTCGGTACTTACTGCTGGGTGTCGGAGGATGGAGGGGGGGAAGGGGTGGAGAGGAAGATGGGTGAAAGGTGGAGCAAAATAAATATGGTATGAGGAGGAACAGAGTTTGAGGGAAATGGTTGGAGAAGAGGTAACAGAGAGGAAAGAAATAAAGAGATTGTGAGGAAGTGAAGAGAAGGAGGAAAAGATTGAGATGATATTGAGAGGTGAAGGAAACGATGATGAGAGGAGGGGAAAGATGTCGGGAAAAAGGAGGAGAGAAGATGTGGAGAAATTAAGATCAGTTTTGTTTGGAAATTTAGAGAGAAGCAAGGAGGTGGGAGATGGAAATGTAAAGTAAGAGAAGAATAAAGGACATTTAGGAGAACGAGGCAAGGAAGATGGAAAACAGAGGATTGCATGAGAAGAGAGACAAGCCAAGGGAAAAAGGAGGAGGGTACAGAGAGTCCAGATAATGAAAAAGAGTTGTGGAAAGATAATAAGAGTACACAACAATTTGAGAATTTGAAAAGGATCAAAGAAGAGGAAAAGGAAGAGGGAGGAAGAGATGGGTGGACAAAGTGTCATTTACAGGAGGTGATCCAGAAGGTGCGAGCAGGAGAAAAAAGACAAGTCGAGCAAAGACGAGGAAGATGAAAACAGACAAATGGAGAGACGGCGAAACAAAATGGAACAAACAGAGAAGAAAGAGGACAAACGGGGCAAGAAAAAGGAAATATTTAGGACAAAGATTACATTGTTGAAGGAAAGACAGACAGAAAGAAAAAAAGGAGTGGGGAGGAAAAAAAAGCAAGAAAGCAGCATTAGTCAGACAGAAAGTTTACGTCTTCTGTTTGTCAATCGGCAAACAGAAGAAAAAAAACAAAACATTTTGTCTGTGATGCAACAAACTGAGAATAACATGTTTCATTTTTGTTCATCAGATTTACCTGGATCTCCCTCGAGTCGTCACAGAGGCTAAACTTTGACTCACATTTGACCCAGTATCTAACAGGGAGGCACCAGGGAGACAAAAACAGACTGTTTCTGCTTTAAACAACACACAGGTTTTGATTCTAATTGTCTACAAAGACATACACTCCTCTCTAATGATATATGAACTTAATCTACCAGACCTGATATGATGTCAGGTCTGGTAGTTTCCAGGTAGACTATGCAACCAATGTGTCTAGGGACTACAGATTACAGATTAGTTCACCTAAAATAGTTGTGGAAATAAACACTGAAACATTGCATGAACCTGCTGAAAGCATTCAACAATAATTTTCTGCCCCAAGAAGTGAGTAACATGCCCATTTTGGCATTTGCACAAATTAAATATCCACCGCTTTTTAGCATTTTCAGTTAATGGAACGCTCTACCAGATGAAAACACAAACAAATTACACAAAAATAAATCTTTGGCTAAAAAAAATTAACCGACTCTGCACTTACTCTGCATTGTATTAGTTTTTATAGTGCACACCTTCCCTTGTTTTTAACTTAATATGAACGTATAGTGTGATTAGTGATGCTGTGCATAATTTAGTACTTTCTATCCTGTGGTTTAGTTTTGCATGTTTATAACTGTCACCAGGGACATGCAGATGTCCAAAGCAAATAAGCGGATTTCCCCAAAAATGGCGAGCTATTTCTTTAAGTTGACTTTAAGATAACTCTGGAATGACACATCAAATAGCACATTATCTGTTTAACATTGCTCACAGTCCCTTACAAATACCTAAAATAAAAGCATAATAATCACATCAACTAGGATGAGATATTACTCGACACAGATAAACACAGACTTCCCTTTCATCTTGTCGGGGAAGCGGTAAACTTTGGGAGTTCCCTTTTGACTGAACTCTTTGAATTTCATCCTCTTTATTCTTTCTTCTTTCGACTCCGACTTGTCAAAGTGAAGAGATGTTTGTCTCGGGGACCAAATGAAATGCTAACTTTGACAAGAGTGTCACAGTTTTGTCTCCTCTCTCTCACACAAATCTTCCTTCTCATATATGAAACGACTTGTCATTTGCCCCGCACCCAAACCTTTACTCTCGCTGTGTTTTTCCTTCTCATCTCTTCACTCCCCCGTCATATCCATAGTTAAAGAGGCTGTGATCTACTTCCTGCCAAAAAGCACCCGACTCTCTGATCCTCATGCGAGCTTCCGTATTTATATTTCATGAACGCCGTGACAGGACAATCAAAGACGAGGTTATGATGAGAGAGAGACAGACAGAGATAATGTTCTCCTATCATCACTTGTGATCTCAATGTCTAGCACCAGAAACCAGCTGTGGACCTCTCACTCTGCTTTATTTATGTGGATACAAGTCAAGTCAATTTTATCTCTATGGCGTCAAATCACAACAGAAGTTATCTAATGACACATTTCATAGAGTAGGTCTAGACCGTACGCTTTAATTTACAGAGATCCAACATTCCTCCATGAGCAAGCATTTGGGCGACAGCGGGAAGAACGTCCCTCTAGGAAGAAACCTCAAACAGAACCGGGCTCTAAGTGGGCGGCCATCTGCCTCGACCGATACAAGTTACCAAGAAATAGTCCCACGCATCGTATCATTTGTCAGTCCGTGGACCCAGTGTGGCTACCAACACAATGAGCTGCGGTAAAACAACGCAGGCAAAAAAACTTGAACTACAACGCAACAACATCATCTGTCAAGATGCTGCGTTAGCCAATTAAATACCTACAAGCACACGTCTGGTAGATTAATTTGTAGTGCTGCATTTGCAATTGTCGAGATGAAAGATAACATATTTGAGGACCATGCATACACAAAGCTTTATATCAATTTGACAAAAAGAATGTGTGTGCACATTTCGGAGTTTCATGCATCATGGCCCCAGACACCAAATACTGCTTTGCAACTCTTTCTGTAACTTTCATAACTGTTCTCCCAATAACAATGACAGCAAAACATCCAACTTTAAAGGGCGGGTCCATCTGCATTCTGTTTTTTTTTTTTTTTTTTTAAATGGAAACACCCACTCGGTGACGTAAGTAAGCTAATCAAAGCTAATCAATAATGAATAATAATAATAATCTGAAGTGGGGTTGTATGTATACTCCCGTGTTCTACGAGGTAAAATTACTGTTTATGTGAATGTAGTCTGGTGGCTTTGAAGAGAGGCGATATACTGTATAAGCTTCAGTTCCACATCGGGATGGGCTGTCTGATGGCGAGGTAATCGATTGACAGCCCCAATTTGAACCCAAACCATGATCTTTCCCTAAACCTAACCAAACCTGAAACACAGCGTTGTTATCTCAGTAGTGATTTGGAACAGTTTTTAAAGGCACAGACAAAAGATCCTATTGATACGGACGTCGGATCAAAAAAACACCATGTGTCGCTCCAGAGTATTGAACATTTACCTAAAGGAGGATACCAACATGTCTTTACTTTATAATGAATTCAGGAATGATACAGATTCAGAAAATGTCTCCATGTCATCCATCTTTTCTTTTCATCTATCTCTCTCCATCTTTGACCAGGATGTTGAGTCTGATCTCGACTGCGGCAGAGAAACACTGCGACTGCGATTACCCACAGCAGATGGGGGAGTGTGGGAGTCTCATGTATTCATCAGCCTTGTCAGCAGAGCGTGCTCGCTCGCACACACACACACACACACACACACACACACACACACACACACACACACACTCTCCTCTGAATGTGTCATGCTGAGTTTTTTTTCTCTGTAACCGCTCCCTCTCATATTCCTTTTTCTTTCTTTTTCTTTCACTTTCTCTTTCCTTCTCTCCTCTCCCGCAACAGTTTCTCCTTCACGGCCCCTTCCTCCCCTATTTCATCCTGCCCTCCTTTTTTACTCCTCTTTTCTGTCACCCTCCTCCTCCTCCTCCTCCTCGCTCCTCTTTGATTTCTTTTAGCCGACCACTTGATGAGGCTGTGTTGTCTTTCATGCTACACACACACACACACCCCTCAGGTCGCACAGCTGTATGTAGGTCAACCCCGCCTCCCCCTGTTTTTCCCTCCCTCCCCCCCTCCTGTTCAGACTGCCCTACTTTCAGCTGGATCCAGAGTACCAATGACATCACCCTCTTCTCCCCCTTTTTTAAATATCTGCTAGCTAGTGTTGAGGCTGCTACTGGCTGCACCACTTTTCCTCCGCACCATCATCTTCATCTTCCATAATCTCCTCCTCACCATGACTAGCATGACAACCTTCTCCGTCGAGCTAAAAATAGTCCCCATAGCGTGGGATCTGGTGTGGAAGGTTGGTCCTTCGGTTCACATTTGCATCCGCGGCGCTCGATCGCCGGGCTGCTGCTCATCCACGACAAGCTCTGTTGCTAGGGAGATCAACACTAAAACACAGAACCAAAGACACCCCCCACTCCGTTTTGTATTCAATCCAGTCCTTCAATCCGTCTGTCACTCTCGTTCTCTCCTTCAGTTTGTACTCAGTCCACCTCCCTCGGAGTCTTTTTCTCTCTCCGTATATTTTACACAAAAATGTGTGTTTTCAGGGTTTTTCAAAGGTTCTCTAAGGTTCCTATGAAGGTTCCTATGAAGGTTCCTTTTGACTCTTTGATAGAATTAGAATATCTCATCATACACATGACTGTTAATTAACAGTTTGCAACCTTTTTGTCGATCATCATGCAATGCTTGCTGTGATGAATAGTTCGAAAAAAGCAGGATTTATTTATTCTTTTTAAGATGAGGGTTGAAAAATATAAATCATAAAGAAAATGAATTTCTGGAGTTTCATGTTTCCACCTCTACATTTACACAGCAAAATATCTCCATCTTATGTCATCATTTATCTCTATTTTTTAGTCCTAAAAGTCAGATTATCTTAAAACAAGTATAAATAATTTGCTGATATACTGGCTCTCATTTTTGATATTTGCTTGTTTGTTTCATAGGACTTTTGTATTCCCATAAAAACTGAGTTTTTTTTTTAATCTCACCTGATATCTTATCTTATCTTATCTTATCTTGCGCTGCGCGTCACGTTTTTCAAGCAGTTTTTAGAAGCGCATAAAAGTTAAAATATTCTCAACTTTTCAGTTCAATTCAGCTCGTCAATGTCAGGCCCAGGCAGCCAATCAAATCAAGGAAGAGGCGGGCTTTACTACTTTACTACTTCCTTCCTCTTTTGATGCCGGTAGATGTGGTAGGAACAGTGGGACAATGGCAAATACAGACAAAAGGTTGATATTAGCTGTATTTAATGAACTATATAATTCAATAGCACAGCAACGGCAAGAACTCAACGTCTGCTTGAATCCATTTTTTTCCCTCCATTAATCACATTTGATCGTGTTGTTGTGCACGCTGCCCCGCTCTACAATATCAAGACTATAAAGTGCATTATGGAAAGAAAAGAAATGACGTGCGGAACGTAACAAAAACGCCTTTGCACTAAAGAATTAGCATATCTCAAAAACTAAAAAGTCTGCATAGTTGAAATAACTTATGGAGTGTTAAGAAATCTTTTGGATGTGTGTTTATTTAGTAACATTTTATGAAAAAAATGTCAGATTTTTGTATTTTTTATTTTGGTTTGTTGACTTACACAACCTTTTAGCTTAGGTTGTACAGATTTTAGAGATATGAAAATTTGGAGATCCTCCAAGAAATGACATCACAATAAACAAAACTAATAGCATCTGAGCTTGATCCTGCACAATAAATATCCTTAATGAATCAAAAACATCTCTACCAGAACCCTTTCCTGGTCCTTCACAGAGCCCCCTTTCCTGAGAGTGTACACCGGCTTCTCTTCCTCTTCCCGCTGCCTCCCTCATCTGTTCTGTCATCTGGTTTTCTGCCGGCTGCTCGCCATCAGCTCGCCATCAGCTCTCCCTCCTTCTTCTTCTCCTCCTGCATTCCTTCATTGTCTTCCTCACTTGTTCGCTTCCTTTTTTTCAGCAGATCTATCCTATCCCCTCTTCCTCCCACAGACAGTCTCCATCTCTTTTCTTTGTCGCCCATCATCCCCCCATCCTCCTCTTTCTCACAGACCCTCCTCATCCTCCTCTTCCTCTCATCCACTTCACTTTCACTGACTCAAATGTGGGATGATTTAAATTTCAGCGTCACCTTTACAGCTTCTACTTGTATCTGTGTATGAATGATAAAATAAGATGAACTTCATTGATCAGAAGATACAAGGAGTAATAAATCTAATTCAAAGGCTTTTTCTTAGCCTTTTCATCTATGTGATGACAATTAAACTGGTGCACACAAACTGAAATGTCTCAGCAGAAAAATATCAGTTTCCATCCCTATGATACTGTATGTCCTTGAGCCAGGCCCTGGACCTCTACTGCCTCAATCATTCTTGAATCTTGAGTCATTGTTGTAACTGTGAGAGGAGGTTATCGTGGTGGAAAATAATTCCTGTGCTCAGGACGCCAAGGCCTCGTCCCTCTCTGCTCCTGCAAAGTACACATGCTGCTGTCCACTCAGCCCGTTCACACAAAAAGGCATACAAATGCCACGATAATGCGTAAGGCGATTAGCGTGCAATAAGTACGTCTTTCTTTATTTCTATAACCAAACTGAGATCAGTGATTCCCAACACAAGATAAATCTGAAGGGGTTACAAGATTATTAAAAGTATAAAAAAAAGACCTAACCTATCGCTTTTTGCTTTTGAAATACTGGATTATTTTCCCACTGCAGTATTGCTGATGTATCCCTCAGGCTCTACTTGAAATTCTATCAGTTGGTATCTTTAGAGAGAAACGGAAATCTTCAGTGAGTCTGAGCTCCATCACGAGAAAATATATTTTTCTTTCCAAATCTCAACCCTTCCAAAGACGAAGAAGAAGAGGAGGAGGAGGAGGACGAAGACATGTTTGTTTAAGAATTAAGAACTATTTTTTTGTGATTTCCAATTACTAAATATTGATTTGTTATCTATCAGTTGGGGCCACTGCCTCATGCAGATCTGAGGGAAGTTTCAGAGATAGTCCATAAGAGAAATAAGCAACAGCTTCTGTCATTTAAGCAAGCACATAAAACAGCCCGTATTTATGTTCAGCAGCAAAGCAGAACACAGTGTGACGTATAGTTACTGTATTCAACGTGTCCTCATACAACAGTTCGTATGATCTTACGAAACATTTTTCGTGTTTTCCTTCGAATGTCCAGCAACACATGTCAATTTTCACTCGTTACATGCATACAGTCTTTTCAAAATAAACTTCCGTCTTCCGAGGAAACTGGATAGGTTTAGGAAAAGATCGTGGTTTGGGTTAAAATAACTTCGGAAGGGGCGTTACTTAAGTACAGAAGTTACCTGACAACCAAATCAACATTGACTTTTGGTTCCACACAGGACACGAGCGCCGGTCTCCTGGGTGAAAGTCATGTGTTTTGAGACCCACCAATCCACCCCGAACCTCCTCCCTATGCGGACTGTATCGCTCTTTATACTTCCTGGTTCACGATTACGCAGATTACATGCAAATTGATTTTGTGGAATATATACGAATCACAGTGCATCACTTTACAAACGGTGTAGTAGCCCAAATACAAGATGATACTGTGAAGCTTTGCACATCCCCTATAATATATTCTTGCACATTCCTGCCTTGCTCTTTCTTTTTAAAATGTTACAATGTATATATTTCTTAATTTTGAAATAATATTTTTTATACTTGTATTGTAATTTTATATATATATATATATATATATATATATATACAGTATGTTTCTTGTCTATGCAATAATACACCAAAGCAAACTCCTTGTATGTGAAAACCTATTCAGCAATAAACCGGATTCTAATTCTGATATTTCTGATGATTTCCACATCAGAAAAATGCTCATACTACCCTTTGTTGATTTTGATGTTTAGGTATGACGACCTTTTTGATTTTGATCTGATCAACACATTACACAACACAAATATGAGCCACATGTTTATTAATACTTAATTAAATACTCTCTAAGACTTATTTCTAGACACCACTGACATTGATTGAATTTCAGTGAGAGTTTAAAGATGTTGGTTGTTCTGCTTAGCCTTTAGATTTTATTTCTACCAAAATTCTTCCCCCTGTGCTCTCTCTCTCTCTCTCTCTCTCTCTCTCTCTCTCTCTCTCTCTCTCTTACTATCGATCGGTCTGTCTCTGTCATTCTCTAAACTTCAACACAAGCCGGGGCAGCAGTTTGGCCCAGAGGAGCTGCAGAAACAAAGCTTTCTCCTTCAATCTTTAACATTGATGGGAGTTAATGTACCGCAGCCGAGACTCGGTGTCTGCCGGGTAACGGATAATAAATCTGCTGCGCCAAAATGCCTTTGAGCAAGGCACTAAAGACTTCACTTTTTAGTTTTGTTTGATTGATCTTTTAAACTTAGACAAATGAACCCACTGAGCCTGCGGGACGCATCGCGCAAACTAAAAGGAGATCTTGACGGATGGAGTTTCACTTGGGTTTGTATATTTCTTCATCAGAAACGTGCTACTTTGTGGAGAACAAAGATCTTACATCTTTTCTTTTTCTCTGAGATCTTGTTAGCATTACTGAATATAAATCTAGGGAGTATGAGCCCCAAAAATAAGACTAAATAACCATAAATGTGCATGCATTTCTGTTAAAACTGGATTGAATCATGCTTCCAATGAGCCAGGTCTTTTTCCCATATTTTAAAATGATATCAGTGTGAATATCTCAGACTCTTGGTGGAGCCTCACCTGCGCTTGCGCAGCTTCTTGTTCTCCGTCTTGAGCACGTGGAGCTTCTTGGCGAAGCAGACGATGATCATGAAGAGCAGCAGGACCACCAGAGCCGAGGCGCCCACAGCCAGACACATCACCTGGAACTCGGTCACCACCGACTCGCAGCGAGCACCCTTGTGCCAGATGTAATCCTGGACGTTACATCTAAAAAGAGACAGCGAGAGAAGAGAGGGAATAGAGGGATAAAGATGGAAGAAAGGTTTTGAAATACAGAGACGTGGCAGAGAGGAATCAGAGAGGATGAAAAGATGAGAGGTGTGAAATAAGAGGAGTAGTGAGCAGACAGACAGAAAGGAAAGAAAATAAAGAACAAAAGAGGAAATGGTTAGTTGGGTAACACCACATCTTAGTGATTCCACAAGATGCTCAGACTCAGTGAATTGTGTGTTAGCATGTCAGTTTCTGCATTCGGCTTTTAAAGCAGCAGTAGGCAGGTTGGAGCAAATATGATTAAAAAAAACATTTTTTATAAAACTGTCACTATATCCTGACAGTAGTGCATGAGACAGGTAATCTGAAAAAAACATATGCCTCTGTGTCCTCCGATGCTCCTAATGGCATCTGCAAGATTTCACAGACCGGAGGAAAACAACCAACCAAGTTTGTGACCCGGCAGCCATGTTGAGATCAGTTGAGGAAATACCAAGCACCGCCCACCAGCCGGAGCAAACTTTATCATTTTACAGCTGAACAGTACACTACAAGATGATTCTGAAAACATTTGAGGCGAGAAATAGGCATTACAGTAACAGAATATTGATTCATATTTGATCAGCGCTGCCTAGTTTGATCAGAATTCAAGCATGATTATCAGCTGCCTCCGTCTAATGAACAGCCAATAGGAACGCTCTCTCTCTGAAATGACCTGTGATTGGCCAAAGTCTAGCTTTTTAAAGCCTGAAAACAGAGCCATGAGGAGGTGCAGAAGTCTTTCTCTCAGAACACTTTAATATGCTGAAAGGAAAACAAAAAACTTTCTAAATATACTGCAGGTCTAAGTACGATTTTTATATTAGTCATGGTGGCTTTGAGCAGCTCTCCATTCCAGTTTAGTGTGTTTGTGAACGTTCAGGATTTCCTCTCTGTTCCTGATTATATTTAACTACTTTGGTGTGCAGTCAAACTTCAAATGTTTCACAACATGTTACGTAAGTCTGTAGTGGTATTGTGGAGTAATCGACCGCAGGCGTGTTAGCGGGATGGAAGATTCGCTGGCGGGGTTTGAGCTTTGCTGTATTCAAAAAGGATAATATCACTTTGTGTGTCTGAAAATAGAGAGTGAAAATGAAAAAGAGCCCGGGGCATTTTCCAGCTATGAAGACACACTTGCTGTCACACACACACAAACACAGTCTGTCAAACATCATCATAAAAGACATTTGCGTTTATAAGATCTTACACAATGCATATCGCCATCCATGTGTGGATACGGGCACATACTGTATGTGATCGCACGCACGAAAACACACACAGCCGCCATCCGAGGCCCAGATTCCCTCCGTAGCCGTTTGGCAGAGAGTGGCGTCCGCCTGGGGACCTAAAAGCAGATGGCTTTGTCTACACACTGTTTGGCGTGTAAAATTGCAAATCTATTTCACCACTTAACGAGACTTTAACGCTGTTTCACTGTCACATGAGTGGAAGACTGTGCATTATTCTGTCTGTGGGTGTGACCACAGGACCTGTTTCTATTAAAAATACTAGATTTATGCCTCAGTAGAATAATTTGACACTCCCAGAAAATCGTCTTTACTGAGCTCCAGTGCGTTTCACCTTGCTGCAGTGAAGTACAGGTGAACTTCTAGACCCTGTGACCCCTGATCAAAGTCATTTATATAGCACTTTTCTAGTCTTAGCGACCTGCAAGCCAGCATTCACCCATTCACACTCACACACACACAGTCACAGGAGGAATTTGGGATTCAGTATCTTTCCCAAGGACACTTTGACATGTAGACAGCAGGGGCCTGGGATCGAACCAATGACCACCAACCGCTCTTCCTTCTGAGCCACAGCCGCTCATTAGGATAGATTTTCTGGGCACCATGAACTGGATTTCATCTGTATTAATTAAGACATTTCCATCTGGACGCACCGACCAACTCCATGGCGGCGGCAGCTGAATAACTAAATCTATACGATCGGTCGTTATCCAGTGTTTTAAATTATTATTATCTTGGTGAGTATTTCTACCACGTGTCAATATTACTTTCATACGAGCAGTCATATTGTCAAAGAGGACATCCAGTTTGAGGTAATGGAAGCGTTGTTTGGTAAAGAAAGTATTTTTTCCTTTTGGTTGTTTTTGACCACAGGCCTGTCAGAGTGTCTGACACAAACACAGAGTAAAAACACAAAACTGCCAGAGGGAGGTTTTCAAGCGTGAAGGAAACGATGCTCATTTTCTTATTCATGTATTTTTCATATTTATCAGAGCATCCCGGGGTCATGGAACCAAAATGACCACCGAAGCTGTGCACAGAACAGCTTTAATTAACGAATGACAGAGCAATTAACTGTTCTCCTTTTCTTCTCTTTGTCACATGTGGACATCAAATCAACACACACACACACATGAGGGAGTATAAAGTGAATGGAGGTGTCGGGGCGTATATGGCCGCTCCGGCTACGTTCCCTACATGCTAAACAGGCTCTTTTCACCGACCCACTTCCCGTATCCTTCCTGAATCCTCGACGCTTTTAATTTGCCAGCTGAAGGGAAAACGCTGGCAATGAGCCAGGAGACATTTTGAGTGTGGGCATATGTGAGAAAGAGAGAAAAAGAGAGAGAGGGATGATGCCCGATATCACATTTTCAGGGAGACTTCAATGCACTGAACCTGCGAGCAATTCTGCGCTCATACAAAGAGGAGGTTTATGTAAGATAGAGTTGGATGGAGGGAGGGAGGGATGCATGAGGAAAGCAGGCGAGCGAGCGAGGATGTGCTGGTCGTCATAGCAACCCAGCTGAGCGACAAAACGGAGCAGATGCGGCGCTGACATGTCATTCCATCACACGCACGCATCCTCGCTCAGCCGTCCACAGGGACACAGTCATTCTTTAGCGGCTAGTTCCCATTTTCTTTTCTTTCTTCCTCTCTATTTCCCTCCCTCCCCTCCTCCCCCTCCTCCCTCTTCTCTCCCGCTGCTAGTCTTCTTGAAAATCTCTTTTCTTGTTCACTGGCTCTTTACCTCCCCATCTTACCCTCCCTCCCTGCCATCTCTCTTTCCTCCTCCTCCCTCCTGCACTTTACAGAGCGCCTCCAGCTGAATCATGTCTCTGCTTTCAGTTCGTGTAACTGATTTTTTTTCTCCTTCTTTGACAAGAGGAGGAAACAGGTGAATGTTCTGGTTCGGATTATAATTGTAAATAAATGAGAAAATGATTTAGAAAACACAAATCAACTGAACTGTACTATCAACTACTGCCTGTGTATCCAAAGCCTGATGCATGTCCGCTAAGCCATATAGAGCTCCATTGTTGTCCAAAAATACTAAGAGTCTGCAGTGATGCTAGTGGCTCTGTGATATGAGGACGGAAACCTGTCAAAATCTAAATTCAATCAATCAATAAAGAAATGACTCGATAAATAAGTAAATATGTCATTAAATATAGCAAAAATAATAGTAAAAATAAATGTAGCCATTAATTAATTAGTAAAATGTGACATAAATTGATATTTCTGTTTTAATTTCCTTCTTCATTTATTCATCTTTGAATTGATTCCCTTATTTATTTACTCTTCTGTTTAATTTGCCTTTTATTTATTTATGTATTTATTTATGTATTTATTTTTGCATTTATTTTTTATTTATTTATTTTCACATTTCATCAATTAAGTAATGGCTACATTTATTTTTAATATAATTTGTGCTACATTTAATGACATTTATTTATTTATCAAGTCATTTTATTTATTTATTTTTATTTTATTTTGGAAGGTTTCGTAACTGTTGGTGATCACAATCCATCTAATAATTGTTGAGCTATTTCAGCCTGGACCAAAGTGGTGGACTGACCACCATCCCCAGAGCTACTGTATGCCTCTAGCAGGGCTAAAAGCACATCAGTGACCCACTCTGTGTTCCTTCATTACCATGAAAACACACACTGTAGTTTATATTGAGTCAATCTCACATACACCATCCTGCTGCTGTAAATACTCACTAAAGCACCCCTGATTCAGGATCGTACTGGACCAACGATGGTGCAGATGATCAGATTTGTGACTGAAATGTCAAAGTTCCTGCAGATAGCCATGCTGTCAGGGCTATAGGGCACCGAACATGTGTTAATCTGCAGCTGAAAATAGTCCCCAACAAATGCACTACTACTCCTGTTTGAGTGATTTTTGGTGACAGTGCCAACACATTTTTGATTCTGGTCTTTTTGTCGGATCTGTTGACGGTAAGAAAAGCACAGAATGACACTGGCCTTATCCATTAAGATTTGGAACATAGTTTAAGAAGCTAACACGAGAGGAAACGGCTCTTGGCTGAATTTCGAAGACAATCTTTAGGATTGGATTTCCTTCTCAGGAAAAGTCTCACGTCCAGGGCAGCTGCACAGAGCAGAAATCTAATTGGAAATGGCTCCTCATCAGGGACAAAATAACTTCTACTGTCAAACCTCTTTTCAACGTTACAAGCACGATCCCTCTCTGGCTGAGATGTGTCGACCAGCCCCCCCCCGCCCGTTCCCACTACTTCCCTCTATAAAACCTCCCACGTGTCCCACAGACCTTCCCTTTGTGTCCCACAGCAGAGGGTTTTTTTCCCTCCCCAACCCATCATTATCTCCATCGCTGCGGCTCACCACAGCCGCATTTAAAGAGCTGCGGCAGCCCGGCAGGAATACAGCTAAATTTGCGTCAGGGCGGCACTAGCCACATGACAAAGAGCTAACAATTCCTCTCAATATTTACCTGATTAAGCTGGCCCACTGGGGCAAGAAAGAGAGTCTTTAATTTAACTGTAGAGAGGGTAACAATGGTGCAGGTGGGGTTGTGGCCCTCTAATAAGACCCCCTGCTGGTTTTGATGAGGAGTAATGGAGGGTGAGAGACGAGGGGGGCGGTAGGAGAGTGTGAAAGTCCAATTAAAGACAGACGGGTCAGTCGGTTTACGGCTAAAGGCCACCAGAGAACAGACAGGGGTGTGTATTTTTGGAAACTGAAAATACTGATATCAGCTCCAACCCAAAGAGTCGATACTGCTGCTTAAAGCGAGATTGAATGACATTTCTCAATCTAATACACTCAGAGGTTTTGTCACTACAGCCTTAGCGTCTCTGTTTCCTGGTTTGGATGACGCTCACCACTATTGGCTTGGTTTGGGCATATCCGGTCTGACGCACTTTCCTTTTTTTGCTGTTATTTTAATTGCCGATTGCCACTTAAGTGTAAGTATAATTAATTTATACATATCCAGGAACCTACTTGTCAAATTTCATATATATATATTTACATATATTTGCAGAGTTGATGGAGACCAAAAACAGAGCTAAAACATATTGACTTTAACTGCTAGATGTGTAAATAAGCAACTGCTTGCTAACAAGTTCACCATATCAACTTAAAATAACAGTGTGTTCATTAGTGTAAAATCACCTGAAACTAAGAATCGTTGTGTTTTCGTTATTTTAGAATGAGCCCTCCATATCGACATAGGCAGCGGCTCCTCTTCACGGAGTCCTCTATGTTTCTACAGTAGCCCAGAACAGACAAACCGAACACTGGGTCTAGAGAGAGCAGCCTTTCACGCCTTTACATTACCTGAAGACCACCGTAGTTCTCTGGCATGCTGGTGAAACTGCGGTAATGTGAGCCGCAAGTGCAAAACCGTGGTACCCCCAGCCAACGTCTGACTTCCGTTACTCCTTAAGTAGTGTTATTAAGGTAAGGATGGCCTTCGAGTGAGGCGAACGGTGCTCCTGTCGCCTCACGTTATCAAAGGCTTGGAAAGGGAGGAGTGAGCGGATTGGTACTCAGTTGGTTGCAATCTGCAACCACACCACTAGTTGCCATCAAATCCTACACACTGGTCCTTTAAAAGGTGATGATATATTAATGTTATGTTCACCACTAAATTACCAAAGGGTTTACCAAGACAAGACTGCCAGCTGCAGAGATGAGCGGACGGCTCCGAAAATGTAGAAGCCATTATTTTTGATATATTGACTACACATTCAATCTAAGTTACTTTCTCAACTGAAAAAAATATCACATCTAGAAGATGTAGGATGGAAACAGTATGACGCAAACAAATAGTAAAACATGCAAAGGGAAAGCAAATGTTCTTTTGCATCATGGACGGAGAAATGTATTTCAACAAGGTCTTTGGAAGGTTAGAGGGAGAACGAGCAAACAGAAGGCCGGAACCTAAAAGAGCTGGATGTGGACTGACAGGAGAGGGCACGGCGGGGTGTTTACTGAATATTTTAGCATAAATCCTGTATTTGCATTAAAATAACACTATTTCTAAACATTTCTTCCTTGAAGCGATACATATTTTCTCATGCAATAACTGCAGAGAGTGGAAGAAGGAAGGAAAAAGTGAGTCAAATCTGCAACACCCAGAAAGAAATAAAAGGCCAGCAGAGGACAGGAAGAAGGTTCTTCTCGGTGCCTCTGGGAACTAAATTTCTATCACGAGTTTGGACGACAAAACATCTGCTACTGATACTGGCTCTGAAACAAAACCTCATTTGAGTTTCTCTGATGAATAAAAGCAAACTTTCTCATTACGCTGAGGGCTTTGGGCGGGGAGGGACGAGCACTGGTCAGACTGAAGGCAGGATTAAAAACTGGATTTGATTTTAAAATGCTGACAGAGAAGGAGCGGTAGAGAGTGATCTCATCTGATTAGATGACTTAATGTGGAGTTTAATGAAGCAAGACAGAGGATAAAAGTAGATTTGCTTTTGTTTTGTTGCAACAAGATAAAGATGCCTGACCAGAGACCTCACTGGATGATTTCACCCGCTACATCAGTGCTTCCCAAACCTCTTTTCTGGGGATTCTGATTGTCCTATGTTGCATGTTCTTGTGCTGCTTTTGTTGTATGTTTGGGTGAGGTAAAGACAATTCTCCACTGTACACTTTTATTCTTTAAGAGACACTTTTTTTACTTAATTCTTTAGTTCATATTACTGTCTGTATGCTGATTTCCTATCAGCATCTATACCAGCACCAGTTTATTATGACTGAACTGACTCAATTACTTAGGCAGGTTTTGAATTTTGAATTTATATGTATATTGATTGTGTTCTTTTAATGTTTCTTGTTCTCAGGTCTCTCTAGGAAAAGAGATCTTAATCTCAACGAGACTGCCTGATTAAATAAAGATTAAATAAATAAATAAAAATACTTTCCATTGTTTCTATAAGTTGTTGTTTACTTCATACACTGAGAAGAATACTGACACCCTGCTGCTACAGTCGGTCTTTCACTGTGAATGTGTTGATGTGCTGCTGTCTGAGAGCATGTGACACATTCATCAGATGGTAGAGAGACGATGATAAATAAAACAAATTATGAATACTGGAGGTCTGTGCTGCGACGTGTTCATGATGTCCGAAAGATCTGGCAACTTAGACAAACTAATAAAATAGATAAGTGAACAAAAAGATATTAATCGTATACAAGACCATCCATCTAAAAACACACTCATTATTGTATTATTTTAAGTCACATGCGTTCTGTCTTTCATCAGCTATCCTCCTGGTATTTCCCGAGGCATCCGGTCCTCTGCACCACATTCAAAACAAACCAGCTTTAATTAAATATCACTGCATCGGCTTCCAGTACGCAGATGGAACCATTATAACCTCGACCACAGTGGGGAGAAAACTGCCCCATCCAATCAGCCCAGTAATGCTAAATCTCTCAATTTGAAAACATGACGACATAATCAGTGTTCTCTAGTTGGCATTAGAAGAATCCGCCCGATTCAAACCATGGTAAAAATGTTTTCAGACATTTTGACGAGTTAAATAGTTATTTTTCCAGGATTTAGGCCAAGTGGGAAGACAAGAAGAGAGCTGCACCAAATAGCTCTGAACAAATTACCCTGTATTTCAATATGTCTTGTATAAGTGTGATACTGCGGTTTCTATAGTCCAATAAAAGCTTCCATTGCACCATTCAAAACAAATGTTTTCATATCTCTGGTGAGCAAAATATTAACACATAATTCAGTACATTTCTGTTTGCTTGTCACATTTACATTAGATTTTCTGCAGAGCTGTCTGTCTCTGCTGTCAACAGACTCTGACTAACTAACCTTCATGCTATCACATATAAACAGAGGCTGGTTAACACCAGAAATGACTCAATCAGCATGGATCTCTGGGTACAACTGTGACCAAAAACCTATTAGACTAAACCGCTGCGTCCCCAGAGAGCATTCACAATACCATAAACTGCAAACCAATTACTGGTATGCAGATGTGTCCCTTCCTCACAGCCAGTTACCACAACCATTGGCCAGGAATGCACTAAAGATGCTCGTGTTGCCCTCAGGAAGACTGACACATGGAGTCATCTTGATGCACTAAATTATGAAAAGCAAAATGGATGTTGGCGGTTAACTCCACCGAAGAGCTTTTGTCAGTTTATTGCTTGTACATCAAAATAGATTTCTACAAAGTTTGGTGAATAGATTTAAGTTTGGTGGACAAACCAGTCTTCAATCACAGCAGCTGTTATAACAGTGATTTATGCCTGAAATGATTTCATTTCAACGGAATCATCCAAATCAGTGCAATCCCATTGGTGACTTTTGACACATACTGTACATTTGCATTGTTGCTAAGCAAACTAAACCCACTCTGTTTCTTTATTTCTGCATGTGATATTATGTTATATTCAGGTTTGTACACCATAGCTGCAGAAAAAACAGTTCTTTCTGATTGGCTGGCAGGTGTCCATTAAAATCAGTGAGCTTTTAGAGGTTTTGTGTATTTTAAAATGTTGGATAGATGCCATGGTTAGATGTTTCCTCCTGCTTTCAGTCTTTATGCTAAGCTAACTATCTCCTGACTGCGTGTGTGTGTGTGTGTGTGTGTGTGTGTGTGTGTGTGTGTGTGTGTGTGTGTGTGAGTGCGTGCGTGCGTGCGTGCGTCTGTCTTTTGTCCCGACCTCCTCTACAGTCGTAAATCTCCTGTGTGTTTGACCTCTGGCCTGATTCCACGACCCCACACTCTTTGACTTGGAAGTGATCCCTGCTTCACCCAGTGAGGGGTGGGGTATTTGTGTGTGAATGTGTGTATATAAGTGTGTATATGAGTGTGTTTCCATGATGTGATCTTGAAATCTAAAATGGATACAAACTGCTGTTGGTGCTCAAAGATTCCTTAATTACATCAAGCTGCAGGACACACACACACACACACACGCACACACACACACACACGCACACACACACACACCAGTGAATTCGACCTGGCTCTCCCGAGTCGTTTCCATACTGGCAAGCGTTAGAAGGTTCTGACTCACTCCGTTTCTCCTCCACCTCTCACTCTTTTCTGTCTCTCTTCTATTTCCTGTTGATAGCTTCTTGCTCTCTTTTTTCTTCCTGTCACTCTTTCACTCCTTTTTTTTTGTTTTAAATTTTCCTCGCTTTCTTTTTCTCTCAACATGTAACTTTTTCTGCCACAAAGACCCCTCATCTCTTTCACACACCCTCGTTCCTTCTCTTCCTCTGTTTTCTCATCTGTTTCTCCGAATATGGTCCTCAGTCGTGCAGCTCCAGAGGAGGAAGCAATTTACGAGGCTAACACTGTCAGTTCCCATCAGTCAGAGGGACAGGAGAGCCAGTGCCGGAGATGCCGCAGATAGCTTAAAAAAAAGAGATCAGTGTGTTTGTACAGACTGACTGAAGTTTAGAGTTCAAATCTTACAAAATGAAAGCAGTCGTACAGGTGTGTTTTGTTTCTGGAAGACTAGCAACCAGTGGTGTAACGGAACAAAGTAATAATATTTAAGTATTTTTTGGGAGTGTCTGTACTTTACATGGATTTTTATTAGGGCTGTCAATCACTTAAAATAATTAATCACATCTTTTATCTGTTCAGCATGTACCTTAAAGGGAGATTTGTCAAATATTTAATACTCTAATCAACATGGGAGTGGGCAAATATGCTGCTTTATGCAAATGTATGTATATATTTATTATTGGAAATCAATTAACAACACAAAACAATTACAAATATTGTCCAGAAACCCTCACAGGTACTGCATTTAGCATAACAAATATGCTCAAATCATAACATGGCAAACTGCAGCCCAACAGGCAACAATAGCTGTCAGTGTGTCAGTGTGCTGACTTGACTATGACTTGCCCTAAACTGCATGTGATTATCATAAAGTGGACATGTCTGTAAAGAGGAGACTCGTGGGTACCCATAGAACCCATTTTCATTCACATATCTTGAGGTCAGAGGTCAAGGGACCCCTTTGAAAATGGCCATAACAGTTTTTCCTCACCAAAATGTAGCGCAAGTTTGGAGCGTTATTTAACCTCCTTTCTGACAAGCTAGTATGACATGGTTAGTACCAATAGATTCCTTAGGTTTTCTAGTTTCATATGATACCAGTATAAGTTGCGTTAATGTGTTAAGGAAATTAGCGGTGTTAAAATGATTTTTGCGTTAACGCGTTATTATCACATTGACTTTGGCAGCCCTAGTTTTTATACTTCTGTCAACTTTCACTTTTCCTGAATAAAATGTGTACTTTTACTCCGATACATTTCTCCTAAGCATCTTCGTTGCTACTGCAAGCAAGCGGGTTTGGTGAATCATTGGTCCTACAGCTTGCAAGTTACATCATTCGCGTTATGGACGAGTGCAATCGAAGTGCTCACACTGACACACTGACAGCTGTTGTTGCCTGTTGGGCTTGAGTACATGTACATTTTGAACAGATAAAAAATGTGTGATTAATTTGCGATTCATCTGGATTAATTATTTTAATCGACTGACAGCCCTACTTTTGATACTTAAGTATAGTAAATAACAAACACTTTAAGACTTTTACTCAAGTAATATTCAAATAGGTGACTTTAACTTCTACTAAAGTCATTTTCTGGTTAGATCACAGTGTGGCTTTCAGGTATCCACCACTGCTAGCAACAGATATATTTCCTCCTCTGCTCCGTACACGCTTTGTGTCCTTTAACTTCAGGATAAAAACACATCTCTTGTTCCTATTGAAACATTTTCAACTCGAACGGATGCATTTTCAGCTTTGAAAAGTGTCGCGGCAGGTAATCGGTAACATGTAATCAGTTACACGGAGCTTCCCGGCCTGCGGGTACATATTTCTGCTTGTAGGAAAGAGATACGACAGGCCGGTCTGAGGTCAGTACACAGCACTTCAAAGGGTCATGTGTTTTACAGCGGAGGGCTAAAAGGTCCAAACATTCATCCCGCTGTAATTGAATTGGCTTGATGTATGAAGCTGCTCCAGTTCAGCTGCACGCACCGGAACACAAGCACTCAAATATACAGTTTCACTAAACACACTCAGACTCAGTCACATGTGTAATCAGACACACAATCATGTCTAAACACACAAAAACACACACACATACAGAGGAACATATTGGTCCTCATCTGTGCCAGCGCTCCATTGACCCATATTACACTTTTGCCCAGCAGTCAAACGCCTCTCAGTCTCTCGCCTGACTCACTCTCAGGAGGTTCATCACTGATACTATCTGCTGACGGAGGCCTAAAATCTGCCCTAAATATCTGGATCATGTTGTCCGCTTAGCAACATTTTTTTTTTTTTTCAACATCGCTGTGTGAGCTTTGCTCCATTTCCCTTTCAGTCCATAAACACTCGTAATCTGCAGTTTGGATACAGAAAAGTGAGGATTTCTGCTTCCTGTTCAGTTACTGGTAATTCTAGATATTTATAACATTTTCTTTCTAAAATTTTTTTAAATTAAATTGAATAAAAAATGTATTACATTGTTGGGCTGCCAGACAGAAGCTGTATTTTCAAGATTTACTCAAGACTGTATATAAGAAGTGGATGTAGTCACCGTGACATCGCCGTGGTAGCGACCTGTCAATCCCAAGGTAGCCACGCCCTAAAGCATACCCTGCTTTATGGTCTATTTGACTCTAAATGGGACCATAATTTACTAAATGAACATCATGCTGTATTGAAGAAGACTTGAAACGCTCTCATTTCAAATGGCGGATATCAAATAATAATCTTCAACGATTCTCAAATTTTGATTCAAATCATGATGCGACTGCCAACTTTTGAGATAAACGGAGGTGAGAGGTCGGCTATAAGCAGGGTCGCTGCATGGGGATTGGTCGTGATGCTGTGGTCTGCTCCATGTAACCTTCAGCTGAGGGAGGTCACAGGGTCATACAGGATGGATGACATAAACATCTGGCCTTGTTTTTTTTTCAGAACAAATCAATCTGGACTGTCTGGATGTTTTCAGAGACATTCAGCATCTCTGTTTTAGTTTAGACTGCGACTGTGTCTGGTGTTTTTGTCTGTGAGTGTAGCTGTTGGCAGGATGATATCTCCTCCATCATCTCCAGTCAGGAGGCCGGTCGCCACCGTGCATACATTTGCATGTTAATCTGTGCAGCTGTTCACTAATTGGAAGTCTCCTCTCACTGATTGGTTGTTTCATTGGTTTCATGATTATAGGGAAATGTATGTTAAAATCTTACCATTTTGAAATGTGAAACCTGCGTCGTTTATGTGATTGAAAATTGGACAAAAAAATAGATCTGATCAGTCTGAGATATTCACTGTATTCCGGGTGGGTTTTTTAATGTGATAAAATTGTTGTTAAATCACTTTTTGAGCAGCCATTTCCCTCAACCAAGGGTGTATAAATTGATCTTCATACCTTTTGTATGATGGATTTCTTACTGTATGGATGTTGACCATCAGTACAAAATAGCGGTCGTAGAAAGAAGTCTTTTTTTTTTTTGTTCTCAGGGACTGACACCTAAATCTGACGTTTAGACCTGATGTTTTAAGCATTTACTATCATCTGTACCTCACTGTGTAATGCCAATTAAAGTATCTCAAAGTGATGTTACATCATTTACATTTAACCAATTATCAACAGGAATAAGACATTTCAAAGAGCATAATGGATCTTTCACCTGTAGGGGATTGTAAATGCCTTAACCAGCAATTAAAACGACAAAATTTGGCAGCAAAATCAATGACTTTCAGTGGAATCACCGCTACCTATGGATTCGCTCTCAAGTTCAACTTTGGTGAATTTGACACAATTTTGAGCTTTGAAGGAGCAAAGAGAGTCCAAAATGGAGGAAGATGTACAGTATATAGATATACTGTATATCTATATAGATATATAGATATACCTTCCATAACATGTTTTCTTTCAGACTAGTGGAAAGAAAACGTCCAAAATACACATTTAGGTGTTTATTTTACTACTTTGTTTGTTTGTGTCTGTAGATTTCTCCTAAATACACCAAAAGTTAGCATGAGATAATGCCTCATTTGCATATTTAATTTAATTTATTCTAAAATTTCCCAAAACAAAGAAAATTGTCTTAATGTAAGTCATCAACTGGATAAGTTTCATGATGATATCTATTTGTTTAACATTTTTACCCTATTCACCTAGTGTCTTCAAAATGTATGGAAATTTACAATTCATACGGCTGACTCTCCACTTCACTAGCACTTACATCCACCAAACTTTCCAGTTTCATTCCTATCTATATTCTGATAGTTTCTACAAAGGGGTTTGTTCATATATCATTCATAGCCTGATTTATACAACATTTAATTCCTAAAAACTTTTAAGGATTTATGGAATGATAAAAAGAGATATCCATAATCTCCTCTGTAAACACATTTAACTCTAATATGTCAACAAAATAAAGCTTTATCCAATGTTCAGATATCTGTTCTGGAAATGTATGAGAATTAGCACAATATTTAATATGATAATGCCTCATTTGTATGGTGTCTCTCCCTTAAGAGAATACCAGAGGGAACAGAAACAGAGGATCAGGGAAGGGAAACGTTTCAAGGTTAAATAAATGTAATTTCATAAATTTTCATCTAAAGGCAGACGAGGAGTGATTCGGCATGACTGCAGCTTCTAAACGCAGGTTTGGTATTGATCCCTTCATATTCCCTTTAATATATATCATAAACAACATCAGTTCCGCAATTACACAGTATTAGAAATCAGGAAAGCTATCGGACGAAGCTCACATCATCCGTCCCCCATCTGCAGCAGCTCTAATCCTGAACCCGGCATGCTGATGTGATGTGTTGTTTTTTCTGAAACTCAAGTGTAGCTGTTCTCATCACAGATCAGGACGTTTTGATCCGCAGATGATTGTTGACTTTCAGATGCACTGCCAGAGGACTCGCATTGAGCTGGAACTACTCTGTGGCTTACACCATATTTCCATAAATGATTCTCTTAATCCGTTTGACTCTTGACCTCCACCTAGATTCATCACCGTGGCAACCCTATTGGATCGAGTATCGAGGGAAAGTCATTACTGCAGTTTGCGGCTAATGCCTGGAAGGCCGGTCATATAGTAATGAGACAGCGTGTTGTGCTCCGTTCATGTATGTGCTCATACTGTGATGTGTGTTTTTGTGTGTACAGTTTGCATGACAAAGAAAAACCAAAGCCTCACGAAGCAAAACCGAATCTCAGCATACAGCCTGGCAGAAGAACATTTCCTCATAAAACTCGCTTGTTAAAAAGAGCAATAACACACTGGTTTCTATTCTGCACTTGAGCTTTTCCACATGTTGTTGACCAGGAGAGCACAACACTAGAATAACTCTATAAATCTAGAGTTTCACGGTGTCTCGTACATCAGATGACAGAACATTTTATTTTAAATACTGTCGTCTGATTGCTGTGTGGAACCCATTGTGGATGCTGCAGAGTATATTTATCATTAATTATACATGCAAATGATTGACCCCGGTGAAGCCTTACGCAGCTGCAACCCTTTGGTTTTTTAACATTTTGTAAAATGTACATCTTTCAAGAAAAATGGATGATTTTGTTCTGCTTTTTCTTGATTAACCCTTTGAGCTGTAGGCTGTTTTTGCTTGTTTTTTACTCCTTTCATTTACAGTCTTAGTAAGTCACTACATGTTTTAGAAATATGTTTCTAGACATATGATATATAGGTTCATATAGACTGTACTGTATATAAGAAGTGGACGTAGTCACCATGACGTCACCCAATGATTTGTTGACTTACGTTTTGAAGCTTCAAGTTCGGCATTTTGGCCTGAGTACTGTTTTTATATGATTTAGTTAGAATGGTGCAACTTGGAGGACCTGCAAAGTTATGGCCCGCGTATTGCTGAGTGGTATTGGCTTGTGTTGCGAATGAACTGTGCATTATATTCTTTGTGTTTATGTGGCGTCGTACCTGCAGAAGACTCCCATGCCCTCCAGCAGGTAACACTGTCCCCCGTTGAAGCAGTAGTTGGGCAGCATGTCGCAGGGCGAGCGGCAACTTCCGTTCACCATCTGGTAGCCCACGCGACATCCGCCCATCCCGTCTGACCCGTCCACCGGTGAGGCCACTGGAGGAGCCGCCACAGGGACGTTTGGTACCGGAGCTCCCGCACCAGGAAGTGCCGCCCCAGGGATGAGGGGGCCAGACCCTGGGCCCCGTGGCTTGGAGCGAGCCGGAGACCCAGCGGAGAGCCGGAGGTCTTCGTCGCTCTCGTAGGCGTCGGTCGTGGTGCTGTAGGTGTACTCGTCAGCGGTGGGGGACACGCCATCCTCGTAGGGTGTGAGGTAGTCGTAGTTGTCCGGCATCGCCCAGGAGGTCGGGTCGCCTCCCTGCAGCTCATGGGCCAGTGATGAAGGAGAGGGCGGGGCTAGGTCAAGGCCGCGACCACGAGAGGAGGGGTCGAAGAAGTCCACGTGGAGGACATCGGGGTTAGAGGGGTTGGTGGGGGCCGAGGGCTGGGCGGTGGTGGTGAAGAGGCGATCCAGGTCAAACACGGCTGTGTCCTTGGCGTGGATCCAAGGCGGGTCGGTGTGTGGCAGACGCTCCTCATCCTCCTCCTCCTCCTCGCTGACGTCCATGACGTCCGATCCGCGTGGGTTGCTCGGCAGCAGGTGCTCAGTCTCAGCCGAATCGGGGCTGAGCTGGGGCGGGGCTGCCACGCCCACTTCCTCCAACGCAGGAACCACCGTTTCACCGAACATGCCGCTGCTCTGCTCGTCCTCCTCGCCGGCGCGGGGGATCCGGCCAGCCCTCGGGGTCACAGTGTCTTGACTGGCCGAGCTGCTCATCCCGGTTACCGCGACGACGACCTCATTGACCTTGACAGGCCCCTCCTCCTCGCTAAGCAGGGAGGTAACATTGGCCACACTGTCCGGCTCGGTGGAATTGGCCCCGACGTTTCCTACAGACACAAAAAAAGTTTCTTAGTACAAATATAACAAATGAAAAGTGATTTGTTTTAAAGTTTTCAAAGGAAAACACTAGCTTTGTAATCAATCCCATACATCAAAATCTAAATCGTTCCCATTAAACCATGAAGGTGTTATCTTTGTAAACCTTTCACCAAGCCCCATGGACTGATTATAAAGCCAGATTTTTTTCCTCTCAGTAGAGGAAACACAGAACTTCAGCAAATTTAATGAGGTGAAAATGGTTTCACTTAGACGAAACAGAGAAAAACAGAGCTCAGTTTGTATCGATCAGCTCAGGAAAAACTTTAAGCTCTTTAATGCTCTCCAGTAACCGGAGTGTTGTTGGGCTCATTAGGGAGAAAGTAATTGGTTTGATTTAAAGCACCAACATTGTTAAATACTGACTCTGAGAGATTGTATCTATAAAATAGACAGAAAATACTCCTGAATATATAAAATATCTATGAAATAAAAAAAAAACAAGTATTGTGCATTTTGCTTTGTTCACATTGCATTTGTCCTCAATTGGACACCACAGATGAACAAGTTATTATTCTTTGTCTTACATCTATTTGGCGGATAATCATGCTCTAAGTTTTGAAACTACATTTCCCATAATTTGGAGGTAACAACAGGAAGTATCATTTGCCATTGCATGTATTTCGAATTAGCTATTAACAGCTCCTTTTTGCAAAGTACCCATGGATGTACAGAAAACTATCACTGGATTACTTCAGTACTGAAGAACATTTTAAAAACGTGATGCTAGAACATCAATGAAGAAATAGAGAAACTTTGGGACATTCCCCTGGACCTGCTTTTGTTTGGATTGTTATATATTACATATTTTGTTGATGGTTGCAAGAAAAATAATTACTATTAATTGAATGAAGCCTAACCCTCCCACGATGTTCAATGGTTACAAAAAGTCAAACATGTTTACATGCTGGAACTCATGACTGCCCAGCTACAACTAATAATGCCTATTTTTCTAAGAAGATGGACATCAGTTATTGACTATCTTAATAGGGATTTCTGTACTTGATGGTTTAGATGTAGGCCTACATTTGATTTTCGTACGTATATGTATAATCTCAAGGTGATTTTGTTCTGTAATGTCAATTTGCCTGTCAATATATGTATGATTTCTCTCTTCTTGTGATTTTATGGAATTTTTTTCCCAATGGATATCGGAGATAATGATATCCTTGGAAAGTGTATGTGACACTGAATCTAAAACATGTGTATGACAAATCAAACTGCTCAGGAAACATGTACACAGCTTTAACTGTCGAAAAATGTCCCTCTGCGCAGCCAGCAGTAGAAAAAAATGCTGATCCTAGACAACGCACCATGACATCAGAAGATGCAGCAACCATTACTATGAAAAATTCAACAATCGAGGGGTTGAAAATAAACTGGTTGGGGACAGAGTGGTGAAAACAGCATCTTCTGTAAGGCTTGCTGTCAGTTCCCAGAAGTAAAGACATCTCATTTAATCTCAGTGGTATATATTGAATGCAAATTTATCCCCCAAAAAGGATCTTTAAATACAAACATACACATACAATCACCAACTTGTTTAGGTCACTATTTCCAAAGACACACCAGTGGTCCATTGCCACACAATGACATCACAAACTGACGTCTTTCTGCATTATGTGACGGACAAATTGGGCTCAAGGAGTCTGGCACTGAACCCGATGGGTGAAACAAATTAAAACGAGACGTGATTGGCCGTATACTTATCCTCTGGTCGATTACTTCATCCGAGGGCGGATCGTTGACTCATGCAAAGAGCTGCTTTACGGTTGCTCCCCCTTTGGATTAAAGGAATAATACACTAATGTACTTGAATGGCGAGGAGCCGGGATTACGGATTATGGGGTTTGAGAAGGAGGGATTTGGGAGATGTCGGGGGTGCCCTGCAGGGGGGGAGGTGATGATCATGAGGAGACGCAGACAAGACAGCGTCCCGATAATTGTAAGAAAGCTTTAAATATGTGAAGATGAAGAAGAGACTGTTCATCATGAAAACTGTTTTTTTCTGAAGGAGACAAGCCTGAGCTGAAATAAACTTTACAATAACACTAATGTTGTTTTTATCTACAAATTAAACAAACAATTTGTTGAGTTTTTTTCTTTTTATCATCATCAAAAGTTTCTCTTAACAGACTAAAACTGTATCTATCCTGCTAACAAGTCTGTGTACCCAAAGCCAGCTACTATATACCGTTATGCCACAGATATCTGGCCCGGTTCCAGACTTCTGAATGGCTGAATCTCCTACATTTTTTCAGCAATCAACAGGCCTGGTGTTGTTTTCAATAGCTGCACCCCAGTTGGCAGGACTGAAGGCGGTATATGAAGCAGCAGGTATGACGTTAAAGCTCTATCTGCTGATAATCGAGCAGTAGGTAGTGGTGGTAAACTGTAATTTCACTTTGTGATGGCAGAAACACTACAGTACCTTGTTCCATTTGGATTCAGCCACTACCAGCCAAGAGAAATATGTGTTTGTTAGCCTGTGTTGTTTGTTGGAGGGCAAACCTCGCCCACTTGGCTCAAACTGTCACTGTCACTATTGGTTTTGGGGTTTTGGAGAGCACAGAAAAATGGATATAAACATGGCGACAAGCTTGGATGAGATCGATACGGCTATAGAGGTTGTTATAAGTTCATTTACAGAAATAACAACTCTTAAATTGAAATATTTATTTGACCGACATGACAAACGTTTAGTTGCACCTAGCAACCACTACTGCAATTTCAGTGTAGACTGACATTGATGTTGAAGGGACGGATACGCCGGTCACCACTGATTGGCTAGAGCAAAATAAACGACGTAAGACTGAATGACAATTCAGCCCGATTATCGCACTAACAGAAATCCACATAAGAAACTGCTGCATTGGGTTGTTTCATTGTCCCAAACACAGTGAGTGTACTTTATGCTGAAACAACTCCATGACTGCATTGTCAACGTGATCTCATCCCTACTTGTCATATTTTACCCGCTTGGGCAGCAGCCCCCGGCATAGTATATTGATGCGGAGGGTTCACGCGTGGTTAACATTGTAACACGTGGTTAACATTGTGAAACACAGCTCGATTAGGCTTGGTTAAGGTTATAAAAAACATCATGGTGTGGGTTAAAATAAGTACTAGTATGTGTTACGTAACTTGAGTTACAGATGTAATGGTCTCAATCAATACTTTCAAGTCTTCTTCAATACAGCATGATGTTCATTTAGAAAATGATGGTCCCATTTAGAGTCAAATAGACCATAAAGCAGGGTATGCTTTAGGGCCTGGCTACCTTGTGATTGACAGGTCGCTACTGTGGTGTAATGTAATCAGCTTGTCGTGTGACGTGTGGAGGATGTCATGGGGCGGGCTCAATATATTTCTGGGTCAGGCTCGGCGTGGGGCCGAAGTGTAACGAGTCACGCATGGAACATGCAACTGCTGATAATGTTCAAGTAAAGGTCCTGAACGCTGAGCTCAAAGTAGTCTTGATCCACAACGTTGTCTGGTCTGGGAGATGTCCATGTTTTTCGTCTTAGAACTTTAACCCTTTGTGTGTTTTCAGTTCATGAAAGTTAACTGTAACCTTTTTGGTCGTCTAAAATTTCTTATTCAGTGTTTGGTTTGGTTTTACTTAGCTCCACCCTCTCGTGTCACTTGTGGTTGCAAAAACCAAGATGGCGACAACCAAAACGCCGAACTTGAGGCTTCAAAACTGCAGTCCACAAACCAATGGGTGACGTCACGGTGACTACGTCCACTTCTGATATACAGGCTACTCATGTGACTCAGTGACGTAAAGTCACTTGACCTAATGTAACACGAACGCTGGTCCCCTGAGTGAAAGCCCTGTGCTTGTTTGACCCATCCACCTCCCCGACCTCCTGCCGTCAGCGGACTTCCTCGTTCTTTATACTACGTCAGTTGTTCTCAGCGTCTAATAATGACACGGATGGGCTTACATTGGAGTTGTTTGTGAAGTTTGAGAAGTGTGCCTCGATGCGTTGGTATGAGACGCCATGATGACCAAAGTCGGTATTTGACGCCGTGGGAGTGAAACCAGGTCGGGCCAGTGCATCGCCAACCAGAAAGTGGCTCCATATCAGGCCTCGGTTGACACTACTACTGCATATCCCAGGAGGCATTTAGTAAAAAGGTGACTGCATTAATCAGCAGAGAAATCTTATCAACTTATCTTTAATAATAAAATGATTAATTAACACCATCATTTTATATGCAGTCAATTGCCTCATCAATGTCATCTACGCTCATGAAAAGGGTTGACATTCAATTTATACATTTTGTTTCAGACAACATGTCTTCTGGGTTGGGGGTCAACCGCCACCCTGATCACCCACGGTGAGTAAATGAGTGTACTTGTGGTCGAATAAGGAGCTTTGGTAAACAGCCTCCACCAAATGGCATATGTGAGGATATCTGTGAGGATCTTTGCTGACGGAAGATAAGCTCTGATCCCGACCCTCTGAGATTTTAATCTGTCCATCTCTTAATGTCTCTGCAACTCTCAGTGAGGCTCCATTTACACAGGCAGTAGTTTATCATTTATTATGACTTCCACCAAAGTGTTATGTCTTACATGACGTGATGTCTGATTTGAGAGCAAACAAGGTACACACCCTCAAATAGTAACGAGTCAGGCAGCTAATGACTTCATCACTTATTAAACTGCAGCAGAACAATCAGGAAACCAGTTAGTGAAGATGGCCCATAGATCACATACCTGACCTTTAATCACTGATGCCAAATAAACTCAACTTTACTTGTATAGCCCAATATATACAATGTCTTAATGGGTTTAACAGAATTCTCAACCAGCCCAATAAAACAAGAAAAAACTCCTAATATACGCTTAGCACCAGCCTGGTCTCCTAAAAATGGCGTTCCCATACAACAAAACTGCATTGTCAATTACGTTTTGAGGGAACATATTTTCTCTTGGATTATATTTGTATTTGACGTATCACAAATATGTTGAATCAAAGTCTACATATGTCCACATAGGGAGGAGGTGGGGGTGGGTGGATCAAACACAGGACGGTGTTTGTGTCCATAAGTTGAAACCAAAAGTACAACTTAACCAAAAGTTACTTAACCAAAGGTTACGTACTTATTTTAACCCAAAACACGATCTTTTACTAAACCAAACCAAGTAATTTCGTTGTCTAAACGTAATTGAGAAAGTACTTTCGTAACGGCAAAAGCACCACAAGCAGTTAAAACACTAACATTGAAATTAGGCCTGTCAAAGTTAAAGTGATAATAACGCGTTAATGCAAATTTGTTTTAACGCCACTAATTTCTTTAATGCATTAACACAATTTGCCTTTTTTAGTTAGATTCTGATTGGTTAATCACGGTTCTGGGGTCTGTTATTTCTTTACAGCAGACCGTTGCTATGGGCGCAGTACTGATATTGGACTCTGGCGGACCGTATTTGTATCAAATTATTGATTTCTTCAGTAAGTAGCCATGTAATAAGCGGGATAATGTACAGCTAGCAGGTCATTGTTGTGAAAGAAACCCCTTCAGGGCGATGAGAGACCCCTCTGCTTCGCGTCGGGTGCGGCATCGCCCTGTCGGGTTTTCTTTCACAACAATGACCCACTAGCTGTACATTATCCCTTACATAAGTATGCTGTGATTTTTGCAGGGATCTGTAACAAAGATGTTTCATTTGTATACACACATTTCACCTTCAACAAATATTGTGCTTCTTGCAGTTTGAAAACTGCAGTAGATTTCAATCAAATTTCGATTAATTGTGCAGCCTTACCAGAAACTCAAGATTTAGCACCATAGAAGCATTATGGTCTGTGTAATACTCATACAGGAGATATTGGCTCAGCTTCTATTTTCCATTTTAAAGAAATGAATTCTGCGTTTCAGTGCGATAACTCATTGTATAAAACAAAATACTTCTGCTGCGGTCTGCATGTTATTCCCTACCAATGGCTGCTCCTCTTCCCAGTGAAGAGGATCATATAGTTGCATTGTGTCAGTGTGCCTGTAATATTTCCTGAATAAACACTAGATCAGTAGAGATTCCTTATGAATGCATGCATGTTATGGTTTCATGAAAACCTTCCTGTCATCGTTAGGCGTGAGGCTGTCACTTTAGCCACGAGGCGCTTGACAGGTGGAAGAGTTTGGTTTTCTGTTGCAGCAACAACGAGCTGCGTCTTTGAAGCCGGGGTCATTCTCGGGCTAATCCTTCCGGCAGTCCCACAATCCACTGCTGTTTAACACATCTACTGAGCAGCCTAAGGATGATGTGCCAAAACCACGCTCACACACACACACACACACACACACACAGGCTTTACTATAACTACACATAAGCATTTTACACACTGAATGCTTGATGCTCACCAGGAAATCAAGATTTCAGACCGTGAACGTCCGCCTCTCTCTTAGGCACGTAACACTCGCCTTCGTCTTGTGTTTTCACGACGACACACACACACACACACACACACCCTCACACCTGACAGCAATACACTCATTAGGTGACAGTTTGTCCGGATGAGCGCAACACAACTACCTCCTCCTCCTGCTGCTGCTGCAAACAAGCCTGATGAATACAAACTGCACAGACTGGAAAAGTGACAGTAATGGCTGCTGCACAACCAGAGCGAATGACAGGGGGTGATGAGGAGAGATGGTAACGAGGGAACAGGGAGAAGTGACACATTGTGACAGAGAGAAGAAAAGCCAGAGAGAAAAACTGAGAGAGGATGTGATAAAGTGAGGGACGGAGAGAGACGGTGACAAAGAGTGACAGAGAGGAAGGGAGACGCTTTCATGATCCATGAAAGACTTTTGGACACTTACTCCCACTCTGCCAGTCTGTCTGGACCTGAGGGGGAACACTAAAGAGATCTTCAATCCTCTGTGTACTGTCTACTATCAGTGGCCTCAAATCTCACGCCGCTTCAGCCGGGTTATATTACAGTATGATGCTCCTGGTACAAGAGGCAACATTTGCTAAAGGCCAACGCATGACTGGTTTAATGCAAGCATCCAAAATTTGGCTTGCAGACGTCAACACAGGCTTCTCAATCTGCAGGAGGAGTCTGCATGTTCAAAATCTTTAACACCATATCCTCAAGCTGAACTGCTGAGTGTACTACACTATGTTTACATGCATATTCACAGTAGTGGAAGAAGTATTCAGATCTTTACTAAAGTAAATGTAGCAGTACCGTGTAAAAAAAACCAGTAAGTAAGTAAAGTAGATACCAAAAAAAGGTAGTAATTCCAAAGAAATTTCAAAAAGGTTACTTGCTAATTATCACCTAATTATTATGGCATTTGCGGACCTGTAAAATGAAGTGTTACCGCATTCAGTAGTACAGCCTCACAGAGCTGCTAACCTGTCTGTAAACTTATTAGTCTAGTCAAGGAAACTAAACCCATCACAACAACAGTGAATCCATATTCCCACCACCATTAACCAGGAGCAAATAAAAAGTAAGATCTGTAAAATACATATTATGAGCTAAAGAGGTCCTCAGTCTCTCACTGCCCTGACATGTCTTGTAAAACAAACTTCCCACACATACAGTACCATGTACGTACACACATTCACACTCATCAGAACTCAGGTGGTCTGCTGGAGGAGACCACAGTGATGTCAGTGTGCCAGAAGCCTCACTATGCATCTCTGGATGGAGCTCCAATTAAGTGGGGTTGTCTCCCTTTCACTGCCTCGTTAGCCTAATTGGATTAACGAGAAGGAACATTCTGACAGACAGCTGGTTTAGGAGCAGCGTGGCGGCTCTGTGGCAGCTCGAGAAAGTAAATTCTGCATCACACCGGTACACAACAGATCGATTTGATGCTCTATAGTTATGGTAGAAAATATACAGCCCATACAGAATGAAGTGATGTCCGTCTGTCAATTATTGTTTGTCAAATTTATTAAAGGTGCCACGAGTCGTGCCAACTAACGTATTAATGCATCTGAAAAATGTTCATATATTTCTTTAGGTTCTGTACAATAATAATATTATATATAAGAGGAGATGAATCACAAGTTTAAGACGGTTTAAGATGATTGGAAATTCAGTTGTGTTTTTTTAATTCAGATAATTTTAAGTAGTACACAAAGTAAACAAATGCCCTATCTCATTGAAGCCCTTGTGTCTGTGAAATTATACTGTACAGCGGGGTTTTAAATGAATTCAAGGTCCCATGTGTTGTGAAACTCACACACTTTAATTCATAAAAAGCCTGTTCTGAAGAGAGATTTCTGCTGGTTACCGACACACTACAGTGTTGGAGATAAGATAAAAGGATCAGAAAAAATAGGAAAATGAATATACATTAATAATACAGCATCGAGAAAAGTACAGGTACCAAAAAGTGAGTCGAGTCCAGCAGAGCTCAACTTTGTGGTAGCTTCTTTGACTATTTTAAACAAAATAACAATCTAGGACTCAATAAATGAGTCCGTAAAACAGATTGTTTAAACCAACATTGACCAGAGTCTTTGACCCTATTTGAGCCACAGACCTGGCAGACTAGACACCAGCTGGCGGGTCGGGGTCGGGTTGAATCAGGATAGGTTGGTTCAGGATTTCAGTCTCAGTCTGGGTCCAGGACAGACTGAGGACAGACTGAGGCCCAAATGAGACAAAACTAAAGGAATAAAAGAGTCTTTGTTTGTTTCCCTCCCACTCAACATGAGATAATCAAACAGTCTTACATAAGGAGATTCCTCAAACTGCATGTCTGTGTGTTTGTTTATATTTGCGTGTGTGTGTGTGTGTGTGTGTGTGTGTGTGTGTGTTGTCTCTTTGCCAGTATAACCCACTGGTAATTGGGGTGGCTTCCAGCTCCTCTGTTGAAGGGTGTGGATGGTCATAATGAGAAGAGTTTGGCTTGTCTTCTTGTCTTCTTGTGTGTGGGTGTGTGTGTCGGTGTTACGTGCCGTGCTGTGTTTTTGTGCCCTCTCCTCTGTCTCCTCAGGTGCCTCCCTGATTGTTCGCTGCCTCTGTGGAGCAGTAGTTTTAAGTAGGTGTTTGTACACTTTTCATTTTTTGTTAATAAATTGTATAATTGTTTTGCACACAATCCGTTTGTCAGTCTCTCTCATTCTTGGGGTTAAAATGTATTGTTACTCCCTCCATCCCCTGGACCTTAAACGGGGGGAGGGGTGGGAACGTAAGAGTCAGACTGATTGTTTGGGGGTGATGATGCCTCAAGGCCAAGGCTTGTTAGCCTTCCCTGGCGAGCCGCCGACCCTCAGGCCTAGCCTTTTGTTCACCCCAGATCAGCTTGGAGAGGGGAAGCCACTAAAGCGACCCACAGACCCGGGGTACCCTGATTGGCTGTGACAGACTGTAAAGAGGAACCTGATTGGTCGTGACAGTTAGGGCCCGCCAGCCAATTTGCTGACCCAGACTGGAAAGAGATGGGGAAAGGTTGGACACTGAATGGCAAACAAACAAAAGCTTCCCGTAGAAACAATATGGAGGTTCTATTTTGTACGACGCGGCGGTGAAATCTCCATAAATGTGTTTTAATTTCACTGATTACATTACGGGTAAAATCTCATTTCAATATGGCGTCATATCTCACATGATCTACTAAGTATTCAAATATGCAATTTCCACTATTTAAACGACCTGTTCTCACTCCCAACTCTTCAAATACCGACGTTTGTGTGGTCAGTGCCCGTCGGCGTCTGATCCTGACGCATCGAGCATCTGTATGAGATGCATCAGGATTTAAACTAACTCCAATGTAAACCCAACCTTTTCATTATTAAACGCTCAGTGCAACTGATGTAGAGTGAGAAAGTCCAAATAGGGTGGGTGGGAGGAGAAGATAGATCGGTTAAACAAACACAAGACTTTCAACCAGGAGGCCGCTGTTTGTGTCCCGTGTGAAACTAAAAGTAATGTCGACTTATTTTGTCAAGTCAGTCTATAGCCACGTGACTTATTCGTATCGTCAGTCTCGTGAGTCACATATCATCAGTGACGTGAGTCGCTAGTCAGTGAAGTTAACGTCAACCATGACCGTTTCCTAACCCTAACTAAGTGGTTGTGTTGCCTCAACCTAACTTCCTGTGAAGGAAGTGAACGGAAGTGTATTTTTGAGAGGACACTATGCATGTAACGAGCCGTCCCTGGTCCATCCAAAAGTAATGCAATAGGGGTACCCCGTGTGTCGGTCTCCCATGCCGAGGGGAACTGACCAAGTGGCGGTATTTGACGAGTTGAGAGTGAGAAGGTTTTGATTTCTAGCGGGTTTTCCTGTGTTTAAAAAACCTGCATATACGCACTAATTTTGGTGGGAAAAGGGTATAAGATGGACTTTTCACCCTGCCTTGAACTGTGGCCATTCAGATCAGATATAAACCTTTTTGCCTTTAAATACGGCAAGATGACACAGTGTACGAACTAGATACTTTCAAGCATTCCCCGTCCTTTAGTTGGCAACAGCTAACTTTAGTAATGTCACTTTCATTATTGATAAAATCTCATTTAAAAATTACTGTTTTATTTCTTTCTGGGTGAGATGCTTTTTCACTATAATCTATTTTTAGTAGGTATTAGTAACAGTTTTCTTATTTGTGCAAATTAATAAACCAAATCAGTTGAATAAAGAATCGTCAATATTCACTCAAATATTTGCAAATGAACACATTCATATAATGTGATAGAAACATTTGATCTGGAGACTAGGCATCAACGATTAGTGTTGGTTCAGCCTTCTCTGCTTATTAAACTGAACTACTGACTTGAGTGTGACAGTTTCCTGTATTTCTTGCAGTGTGGGGATATTAAAACACACAGGAGGGATGATTTAATTAACGTTTATGAAAATGGCCGTTCTGTGCGGACCGGCGAAGCTGAGTGAACGGAGATGAAGCAGAGCGAGAGAGAGCCTCTTCAAGTCATTCTCATTGATTTTAGCTTCAAATATCTGAACCTCAAGAGAACCACACACACACACACACACACACACACACACACACACACACACACGCTCTTTTCTCGTTCCCACACTCACTCACTAATGAATAAGACATGAGGCTTTTTTATCTTTACTCAACGCTGCTCATTAACATCGATATAAAGAGGAAATGCACAGATCTTCATTCAGCTCTAATTGAAAACCTCTCCATCGATTTTACACCAGCCGCTCTCACTCCTCCTAAATCTCTCCTTCTTTCATTCATCTTTTCTTTCTTTCTTGTTCTCCCTGTCTTGTCATCTCATCTCACCTCCTCTTCATCTCCCCCTTCTTATCTCATAAATTTAGTTCATTTTATCTCTCTCTCCTCGTCAAATAAATCCTTTCAATCGTCATCTTCTCTTTTTTTCTCCGAGCATTTTCTGTCTCTGTTTCTCCCCTCCTCTCTCTCTGTTGTCTCCTTCCATCACATAAATCCTTTCATTTTCTGACTCCACAGGTGGTGGGATGGAGGAAGGATGTGTTGCCATGGAAACGCTCTCCGCCTTGGCCTCGCTAGAGCCGATGCGGCGCTGCAAAACCCGACAAGATCTGCATCCGCACACACTCGCGCACACACAGACGCACACACCTAATAATAATGTGGTTATCTTTGAAGAACTGTGCTTTTATGAGGTTGAAAAATGTGATACTGTGCAATTCCTGTGGACACGTGTGCATGCATGCACGTGTATGAGGCCACACTGATCAGCTTTGTGAATGTGTGTGCGTGTGTGTATGTTAAGTGCATGCATACTGCATGTGTGCATCCACGCATCTACACAGCCTGTTTTTTTCCTCCCCTGTGACCTGATTTTGAACGGTCAGTCAATTAAAATTTAAGTGCATAAGCATGTATGTATGGCTGTGAAAACACACCCACACACACTCTCTCTTCCCATCTTCCCATCTCCCACTCTTAACTGATTTTTAAGTAGTTAGTCTGACATCTACAGTAGGCTACACGTCGCGCTCATTATTTTCCGTTTCTATTTTAAAATGATCGGCGTTTATTTTGAACACGAACGGGTAACAATTGGATGGAAAAAAATACTTGAATCCGAGATAAATAGTTTTTTGAAAATACTATCCCCAACCCAACCATTCAAGGGGACTCATGCATAATAATCGGCCGTGTTAATCTCAAGAGGACTTTACTATAACATAAATGGTGGAGGTCAGCATCTTCTTGCAGCAAACAGCTGACAGCCTTTGGATGTGTGGAGACATGAAATCTGGGTGAAAATTGTTTGAATAAATATGCTCCTTTTAAAAAAATCTTTCAGTGAAAATTGGTAAAAATGTAAAATTGTAAAAATGACTATAAACAATATGCCTCATATACAAGTCTTCCTCCAACTTAAATGAAAGATACATTGGCTGTGGTTACACTTTTGTCATCCGATCATGCCAGGACGGTCAAGTCTGTACACTTCGAGATCGGATCTTGCTCGCAATGGGATCCGATCAGCCAGACCACATGCCGAGGTGGCCTGGCTCGCATTGAGTTCGGTTCCCAGTGAGGTGTGGACAGCATGTGGGCGCAATCCGGACAATATATCAGACGTATATCATCTTGCATCATCCCCCCCCCCCCACACTGGAGTTCCTCTGGAGCACAGCTGTGACCCGCTGTCTGACTCGTGTTCAGTTGCTGCTGATGAACACCCAACATTTCCTGATTTTACTGCCTCAAAAATGGAGAAGGAGTAAGCAGTAAAAATAACGGGAGGCATTTATTATGAAGAATTTATAGGAAATTAAATGTGTTTATCCACCGTTTTACAGCCGCTCCTTTGACCACAAAATATCTCCAATCAGGCAGGTCGCATTGAGGGGTCAAGTGCGTACACACGTGTGGACACAATCTGGCGCATCCGATCATAAAAGTTTCATTGAAAACACAAGTGTAAACACCGCACTGGTTTGTAATTGTGATCCAGAATGTTTTCTAATCAGTAGGACGACATCGTTTGTCTGTGCTTCTCAAAATGGTTACAATGACTCTTTACTGAACGTTTACTGACCTGACATCGCTATGGTAACGGGTTGGTTAGTAAAAGATCATTCGACGGGTTGTCGGACAGCAAAAGTGTTTATAGCTGTCCTGAACGGACTTGACATACAATATTTGTTTTAAATATGGTGGCAATGTCAAACACTTTCGGACAGTCTTCCCTGGGAGACCTTCATAGTGTTGCACTTGGTTATTCACACATAAATTGCTTGAAATAGATGAGAAAAAGGTCTCAGGTGTCAAAGTTTTTCTCGATTAATCAGTTAGTATATGTCAAAAAACAAATGAAAAAATGCCCATCACAATTTCCAAAAGCCCAAGTTGACTTTCTGAAATGACTCGTTCCTACGACCAACGGTCAAAACCCAAAGACATTGAGTTTACTATCATAGAAGACTAAAAGTAAACCACAAAATATTCACATCTGAGAAGCATTTCTCTCGATCGACTGATCAATCGACGAATCATTATAGCTCTAACTCTTTTTTTTGTAGTCGATTTCGCTCTATTGTGCAAATCTGAACATAATCTTTGAAGCAAACGCATCCCACAAGAGAAAACATCAAACACACAAACCAAATAAATCCTCTTCTCTAATTTCTTTCTGCTGAACCTGGTTTGGTGCCATGAGAGGTGTGTGTGTGTGTGTGTGTGTATGTGCGCATAAGCATGTGATGGGCGGTCTGAATGTTAATATGACAGTCTGCAGCAGAAGAAGAGGGCTGGGGAGGAACGTGGAACGTGGAACGTGGAACGTGGAACGTGGAACGTGCACCGCCAGCCGGAGAGGAGAGGGGAGCTCGTGCACGATTATGAACTCAATGACTTGCTTTACCAAGGACACACTGATTCAGAGACAAGTCTAAAGCAGCCGTACTGTAGCACACACACAGAGAGAGACAGGTGCAAGCCTACGCACAAACAGAAATATATGCTTTTATTGCATCTTCCATCTTTTTCTCACCATGTCTCTCTCACATACCGCCTACATGAACACGCACACAAACATGTAAATTACTGTTCAAGGGCACCCAGAGTTTGAGAACAACGCCAACTCAGCACTGCTAAAAAAAAAACACACACTACTGTACACTAATTGTTTCGTCTTTGAGCAGGAAGGACAGAAGGAGCCCTTCACTGTCAGGCCGCTCATGAAACTTCGGCGATGACCTTCTCCACCTGCGGCAAAAACTTCTGGACGACCACCGCCGAGGACGGCGACAATGACACCCTCAACAACTGTCACACCTGCGAGTCAGAGCGGCAGCGAAAAACACCTGGACGCTGACAAGGACGATGAGAAACACCGGCACGAAGGGACACTTACTTCTTGAATTACAATGTGCTTAATGAGTTTTAGAAGGCTGCTGCTGACTTTTTTTATCTTGTAAGATATATAGATGATTTTTATGCTAAAGGCCCAGACACACCAAGCCGACATCAAAGAAATAGCGGCGATGGAGGCCGAGTGTTGCGTTGCCTCAGGTCGCCTTTGTCTTGGCCAAAAAAGTTGCACTCGAACACACCGCAAAGACTACGGTCTGCGCCCGTGTGAGACCAGCAGTTTGCGGTAGTCTGTATTTGTCATTCAAAAAGGGAAACCAGAAGAAGGAGGACTGCGGATATACAAGCCGTTGTTATGTTACTTACATGAAACGAAGCGGCGTTTGCCGACCATTTTCACACCACTCTCTCTCACCACTTGAAAATTTGAAAATATCTGTGTACTGGAATGATCAGATGAGATGAAGATGATGAATGAGAAGATCCGTCTGTGTGTGCCCTCTTGACTTTACTCATTGTCTTGCTTTCCCCACTTCCATTTCTCTTCTCGTGCACCGATCCGTTTAAGTTGAGCAGCCAATCAGAGTGATTTCTCTCACCGACGGGCTCCGTCTGTGAGAGACACTGCGAACACTAGGATGACAGACGCTGTACAGTGTGCACGTTTGACTGAATCTTATATATGTCAGAAGAGTGACACCAGGTGCGTTTCAATCCACCTTTCTTTGTTTGCATTTTTTTGGCTTTGCGCATAAAAAAACCTGAGGGGAAACGCAGAAAATGCAAAAAAAAATCTTGAATTAATCAATGGAAACAGATTTAGCAAATAAGCAATGACGTATATGAAGCATGTGACTTCAACGTCCACTGAAGCTTCCGCTCTGCTGAAGAGACGAAGAACAGTCTCCTCATCGCTCCACACAGATCTGATGTAACCTTCCTTTTCCTCCTTTTTACAGTTTGAGGTTCGACTGGCGCTCTTTTAATTACATCACCGTGTTGCACCCTCTTCTTCTGCAATGGTATATTAGTTTTCCAACTGCTTATCTCGATGAACCAACTCCTAATAATCGCATAATGGAAGTGGATAAAAACAAGCATTCATTGACATTTTCTTTTGCTGACTTTCTCAAAATTCAGTTATGTGTTAGCACATGTGAACATCATATTGTAGTTTTAGAGACCTAAATACGCCCTACTACCAGTCGGTGTTGTCTGAGAGGATCCTCAGGTGGAGACCACTCTGACTGGCTGCAGTGCTTTTATGTGATAACGATGCACACTAAGTAAAACATCTAGGCTATAGCTCTGTTAACAAACCCTGCTCATTACATCATCACATATTCCAGATTATGAAAAATAAACTATAACTTTGTTATATGAGGACATTTGCACCTCAGAGGAGGCTAAACACACACACACACACACATGTACAGTATAGTAAAGGCTACATCCACATACATTTTGGTGTAAAAACGCAGAACTTTTGCTACGTTTATGCCTAACGTTCACTCTACTCCGGCATATTTGAGCCCCTAAAACGGAGACGTTTGAAAAAGCTGCTGACCCCGTTTTAGTTTTAAAACTCCGGGGTTGCTTTTTTTCTCGATTGGGTCTCATCAGTCACGACGTGTCCTTCCCAGATTCGTCACGTCCCATCACGTCAACCTTTTCCAGAAGAAAATAAACGACATCAGCCTCGACCACCAGTGGTTAATTTCAACATGGATAACGAGTTACAAGCGTTTGCTGACCTTGTTGTCTCTGCTATCAGCTGTTCTGCAGTTAAATTCTGCATATTATAATGTTACTACTGCCTACATGCGCAGGAGGGAAGATATTATTTGAGCGCTTTGCAATTTCAATTCCTGTGTCCAACGTTGCTTCCCGTTTACATGCCCAGTGTACGTGAATGGTCATGTGATATGCATTTTCAGGCGTGGTAGTATGGACGGAGGTTAATTCTCAAACGGCCCTAAAACTCTTGTCTTGGTTGGAGATTGTTTTTGTTTTAAAACAGAGTAGAAGCCAGCAGCTGGTCGGGTCAAGCCTGTGGCCACATAAGTATTCTAAAGTTGGCCTGCAGGCAGATCCAGGTGGGGGGATGTCACAAATGAGATTAGGATCACGTAGGTTTCCAACAAACAGATTTATCTGGGATGAGGGACATAATAGCCACTACAGATCCCAATTTAGTGCTGACGTAACCACTTAAAAGATGGGTGAGAAGTAGGCTACTTGCTCTCTTCTGACCTTTGTTTTTTAAACAGAAGACACAGGTTTTATACTGCGATATTTACTGAAAATGACAAACAATACAGCCAACAGTAGCCTAAGTAAACTTTCAAGCTCCTGGCAATCCCTCCAGCCTGCTGTCACCTTATTTAGGTGTTTGTAGTGAAATGAGGAAGTATCGTTTATAACTCCTTCAACTTCACCAATCAGCCGTTCCTTGTCCGTTGCAGCGCTTTCAAAACAATCGACAGGAATAAATAGAAACAGAGCGTCGGACAAAAGTTCAGCTCAAAATAGCACGCTGCGCAACACTTCGTAGCTTGCAGCAAGTTAGTTCATTCCAATAGAAAACAATGCGATGTCTTTGTCACTGACGCTCGCTCGCGTTGTCCATGTTTTTACAAGGGGTTTAACCTGAGCCAGGCCATACAACAAAGATAGTAATCATATATCCATACATGGTCAGTAGTAAACAGCTGTTTAATAATAATAATAATAATAATAATAATAATAATAACTAGATCACGCTTTATCACATCGAATTGGTACTCTGTATCGGCCGATACCGCAAGTTCAGGTATCGGAATAGGTATCGGGAAGGAAAAAATTTAATCGAAACATCTCTACTAAAATGCATCATCATGAATGGCGGAATGTCCTTGTAATGTCGTGCTATTTATACGCCTTCCCATGACATCAGGTTGAAAATGCACAAAAAAAAAAATTATGAGTATACCGACGTTGACAGATTTTCTCTGAACATGCTTACATCTTTTCTCCTTTCATTAAAATCAGAGTCAGAACGCTGATGTTTGCACTGCCAACAGTGAAATGTGCACATTACATCTGCTGAAGATCACAAACACAGTATGCCGCGCATGAAATCATATTACAGAAATAATGAATACACCAGTACAAATAATGATATCATCTACAAATTAGAGCTGGTAATGATGGACTACACCCATTGCCAGTGGGTTTGGACACGCGCACACACACACACACACACACACACACACACACACACAACACACACACACACACACACACGCATGGTCTTCAGGCGTAGAGCCACCAGACTTGGCAAGACATTTCAGCGTGTGCAAAAATCCAACATTTTGAGCCCTAATAAAATTCAAGGCGTGAACACATTATGGCGGCGACACGAACACACTCCTCTGCCAGCCGGTGTCAGTGGATGGTGGGTGGTTTCCGTGGCGACAGAGAAGATGCAAAGGAGAGACTGCAAAGCCATTGTTCACCAATAACCAGAGCTGTAGACGGCATAAATCTTCATGACTTTTTTTTTTTCTTTCTTTTTCCTCCCGCATGCTGCTATAACAAAAAGGCTGGATTGGGTTAGTGGAGTCATGGAGGGGGGAATTTGGCTTGAAGATTAACCCACTGCACATCAAAGATAATCTGCCAGCAAGCAGATATGTGTCAGCAGGCCAGAGGAGAGGAGGAGGAGGAGGAGGAAGGGAGGAGAAGGGCATAGAAGAGGCTATGAGTTTCAGTGCAGACACCATTAGTCCGTCAATCACCTATCTACCAGTTTAACCGTGCATGGGGGGGAGGGGAGGACGGGAGGGGAGGACGGGAGGACGGGAGGACGGGAGGGACGGCGGCATATCATCTGTATTAAACACACAGAAGGAGGAGGGTTGCAAATGGCCACCGGAGAAAAAGGCGACGGGAAATGACTGACGGTATTCTGGTCGGCTATTGTCAGTTCGGGGCGGTTGGCCTTGGTCGTCTGAGCATCATTCACAGATGTGGGGCAAGCTGCCGCCTCCACACTTCACCGGTGAAGCGAGAAGATGTGTGTGTGTGTGTGAAGTGGATGGAGGAGGAGGAGGAGGAGGAGGAGGGTTAGCCCAAGGTTGTTTTAGGGCGTCTGCACCAGATCTGCCAACCTCTTTTTGTTAAATATCCACCTGAGTTCAAGTTGACACAAAACTCCCTGATGCAGCATTGATGAGAAGTGACAGAAATATTCCTGAAGGAGAGTTATGAAGTGCTTATTAGTGCTCAAAGGTGAGTAGTAGGGCTGTCAATCGATCAAATATTTAATCGCGATTAATTGCATGATTGTTTCATCACAGTTAATCGTAATTAATCGCAAATTTTTTTTATCTGTTCAAAATGTACCTTAAAAGGATTTGTATTTAATACTCTTATCAACATGGGAGTGGGCAAATATGCTTGCTTCATGCAAATGTATGTATACATGTATTAGTTGAAATCAATTAACAACACAAAACAATAACAAATATTGTCCAGAAACCCTCACAGGTACTGCATTTAGCAAAAAAAACATGGCAAACTCAAGCCCAACAGGCGACAACAGCTGCAGGGACCCCTTTGAAAAACAGCCATGCCAGTTTTTCCTCGCCAAAATTTAGACACAAGTTTGGAGCATTACTTAGCGTCCTTTGCAACAAGCTTGTAACAACATGGTTGGTACCAATGGTTTCCTTATGTTTTCTAGTTTCATATGATACTCTAGCTTTAAAACTGAGCCCGCTACAACCTAAAAATCACAAGTTGCCCTAATGTGTTAACGAAATTAGTGGCGTTAAAACAAATTTGCGTTAAACTTTGACAGCCCTGATTAAGATGTGATATTTAATGGTTTTAATATCCTGTATCGATCTACCAAATACTGCAAAAATCTCCATCTTTTTTCTCACAGTTTAGCCAATATAGCCGCATGGCTCTATGGACGGCAATGTCTGTTGGTTGGTCAACCAGTTTGGTCCACCCTGGACAGGTCGCCAGTCAATCACAGGGGTGACACATGAGTCTCTTTCACACATGCAGTCCATCCCTGAAATGTTCAGGAACATTTCCTGCATGGGGTCATGTGTGAAAGGGAGCAGGGATTGATATTCAGGGAAATCTGTACCGCCAATTTCCCACCTCAAGACCTCGTAACATTTGAGGGAAAATGCCGGTACGGCTGAGTTGTGAATGAAAGCGGTAACATTGCAGGGACAAGTACGTAAAGGGCTACGTCCGTCTGACGAAAGATGCCTTTGAATCACAAGACTCCGCTGATGCAACTTGTTTTGCATTTATGCCGATGCTTTCGCAGCTGATTTGACTTGTCTCACAAACTTGTTGAATATTAAATACATTACAAGAATATTGGCACCTGACAAAAACAGCTCCTGAAAATAATAAGAAATGTCTTCTTCTTCTTCTGTGGAGTTTTATGGCCGTTGGCATCCATAAGTTTTGCATTACCACTGGACTGTCCCTTGCCCCATCTATTCCAGCATTGCCATGATGTGTGTGACTAGAGAAAATTACAAGCGTTGCCTGAAATGTTATAGAGAAGGACAACCAACTTACAGACAACTTAGAGCCACCATTTAAGCTAACCTGCATGTTTTTGGACTGGAGGAAGCCAGAGCACCTGGAGAAAACCCACACAGCCTGCCGGCAGGTTCAAACCCAAAGCCTTCCTGCTGTGAGGCGACAGCATTAACAACTACACCACCCCAACTAACAAGATATAGTCTACATGTTAATAAGTCACATTTAAAGGTAGTAGGTGGATTCTTTTTTTTTTTTTTTTTGGAATTGGTGTTCTCGTTAGATTGAGTCTTAAGCCTGATCTCTGCTGGTTTGACTGAAGATCCTGTTTCTGTTTTTCTGCATAGCTTTGCATGTTTTTGCACCATGCTAGCTGTTTGCCCCCGCTTCCATTCTTTGTGCTAAGCTAAGCTAACCGCCTACTGGTTATAGCTTCACATTTAACCTACAGACGTGAGTGTTAGATGTCAAACTATTGCTTAAAGGGAAATAATCTACACAGTGTTATTATATGCATCATATGCATTACACTGCCTGGACAAGCCTTTAAAGGGACTGTATGTAAGTTTTTACACATATAAACGTTTTTGAATTCTTCTTTACTGTGTTAACAGGTTGTAACTTAACCTATGAAACGATACCTTCCGCAACTTTCTGGGTTTCAATCCTAATGTGAGGAATGTGGGCCGTTTTTTTCCGTGAAAAACCAACCGATGTGATGTCATTCGTTCTCACAAGGGCCTTTATTTTCAGCTGCGCTTCAGGGCCAACAGTCTGTAACCATAGCTAACGTTCTGTTAGAAATGGAGTCTGCTAACTACGACAAACAACCTGCCATCACCACAACTCAGACTCCAACACAAACTCCATGGCAACACAAAAAAATATCTAGTGAAGCTGTCAATCACGTTCAGTCTTGTGTGTGTCGCCTCACTGTTTCAACCAGCGCTTGATCGCGTCTACGTAATGCGAACACAAGCGCGGACGCCATCAACAGGACACCGACTGTTGTTGGCTCAACAGCCAGGTGTCACTGTTAACAAGCAATTTCTGATTCTAACATAGAGTCCTTTACAAATTGGTTAGATGCTCTCACATGTTACATAAGGCATTAAAGGCATTAGGGGTGTAACTTGTGAACAAATGCACTTGCCCCTTTAAAAAGAAAAGAAGAAACCCTCATGTATTCAATTTGAAGGGAAAACTGAAGCAAAGGCTGATGATTGAAAGGACACAAATTGGTCTGTGTGCTATAAATCATTATATATTTGGCTGATGTGTGCAGCTGACAGGGAGCACTGCTCTTGAATGTTCCTCTTTAGAAGGTGTCCAGACAGATTTTTGCGCTCCAAATAAAACACACATCTTTTTTTGGAGGGGGGACTTCACCTTGAAATCACTCTCCATGAATTTCAGCCAGTGCGATGAAAAGAATCCGCCAGATTATATTGGATTATAACGCCAGACTGATTTCGTCTCGTGCACGCTCCTGCATTATTAATCTGACGGTAAAACGTAGCCCGTCGCGCGCAATGAATCTCAGACAAAGAGACAGAAAGAGAGCCTCTGTGTCTTTTTTTTTAATGTTTACTCTGGTGTGTTTTTTCTCTCTCTCTGTGTGTATCAGAATGTCCGTCCAGATCCCTTCATGAATTATTCATAAAGTCCCCCAGCCCTAATCCTCGCCTTTGTGTCGCTGTAGTGCCAGTGCGCCTCCAGGGATCTGGTTTACTGCATCGGCTGGACGCTGTCACTGTCACACATCTCTGTGATTTCTCCAATAATGCGCCCGCAATACTACGAGTGTTGATTTCAGTGACCTGATTTTGCTGCTTCTAAAATGTCACTAGTGCTCCTTTAATGTATGGAGTGAGTTAAACGATATTATTTAACCCCCAATGACTTAAAATGTCTGCAATACTCAGCATTGTGCTCGACCTTATTGTATGTTCATATCTTTACATATCTCTATATTAGTCCAATATTTGCAATCAATGTCCTAATATTCTGTCTTGCAGTGTGGCTATGGTGTCCAATGAGTATACGTTGACCTCATTGTTGCCTCCTTGTGTCTCTATAGTATTCATATTGTCTACTTGTGTCTTTAGTGTGACCTAATTTCGGTTTTGTCTCCTGTGACATCTCTAAAATACTCCGGCAGGGACATAGTGTTCAATAATGTCCCCTGTAGGCATCTATACAAGACTCCTATGAAATTTGATATTACTACTGTGTGATATTAAGTGATATTTGCTCTACTATTCATACAAAAATGTGTATTATTCAGATTTTTTTTTAAGGACAGATTCTCCTAAATCCAATTTATTATTCCAGTCTATTGCACAGATTGGGAAATGTCAAAACCAATATAATGTGTGGAATGATGTCACCAAAATTGCACTAACCATGAGTCTATCAATACCAGTTGAGTGCCTCCATAACCTACAATCCGAGCCTCACTGACCTCCTTTCTGGCTGCCCTGTGGGAGTGTGTTTAAAGGTACCCTGAATCCACAGAAACAGACAGACATGCTGCTGCTGCAGAAATTAAAAAGAAATTAAGCAAATAAAAGTGGGCGGTTTTTTTTTTTGCATGATTATTAAAGTGCACAGTGAAAAAGGACAGTTTCTGACCTCCTTTCTGGCTGCCCCTGTGGGAGTGTGTTTAAAGGTACCCTGAATCCACACAGACAGCCATGCTGCTGCAGCAAAAATGAAAATTAAGCAAAATAAAAGTGGGCGTTTTTTTGTTTTCTTTTTTTTTGCATGATTATTAAAGTGCACAGTGAAAAAGGACAGTTTTCTTTCTTACCGTGGACAGACAGTGGGATCAAGTGCAGAGCCATTACGCACGACAGCAGCACTACTCTCCAGCATCCTGTGCAGAAGAAGCTCGCCTCCTTCCTCTGCATCCTCACCGTGTAATGAGAGAATAAGATGAGGGGAAAATAGAGATATTAAGAGTTCAAAAAAATGTTGCAAAAAAAAGTAATCCTGGTGGTGTTGGTGTTGATTTGCAGTCTAGACTCCAGCCTCCCTGCGCTTCTCCTCCATAGCCGCTTGGTTCTCAGCTGTCTCTCCTCGGATCCTCGCTGCTGTTTCACACGCTGCTCGGCTCAGTTTAAAACACACTGAGGTTTGGTTGGTTTACGGCTCCATTGCCACAGAAACGGCGGTCTGGAGACGGCGAGGCGAGGGTGGGGTGGTGGTGGAGGAGGAGGTGTTGTGGAGGCGCAGACGCACGCCGTGGTTTGGCTTGGTTCAGCTTGGTTTGGTTTGGGCTCGGAACAGATCGGTGCTTTTGGGAAACAAACGCACGGCGGAGTGCAGCGCGCTCGGCAGCCTTCACATCATCAGAGGAGGAGAAAGAGGGTTGTTGATGCCCCCCACACCCCTCCTCCTCCTCTTCATCCCTCCTCCCCCCTTTCCTAAGACGCTTCCCTCCTCCTCCTCCTCCTCCCATCTCCATCCTTCCTTTTCCTAAAACTTTTTCCCATTTTTTTGTCACTTAAAAGCGTCCACATCTTTCCTCTTCCAGTAGACTTTTTGTCCTCTTCTCTCTTCTCCAGACATTTATCTTTCACTTTCTTCATCTTCCATGACTTTTAACCTCCTTGTCCTCTTTTCCAAAGATGTTTCCCTTCGTTACCCTCTCCCATATTCCTACTTTTTCTTTCTTTTTTCCTACTTTGTCGTCCTTCAAAGTATCCACGTTTGTCCAAATTTTTCTTTTGTTTTTCCTCTTTTTTTTTCTTCCACAAAAAGTTTTGTCCTCTCTTGCACCTCGTCAAAGATGTTTCCAATCATTTTCTCATCTCAAATCTTCATATCTGTCCCCATCTTCCATCCTTTCTTTCCATCCTCCCAAAACTGTTCCTCCTCTAACTATTCCCTGCCTGCCCTTCCCAAGACACTTCCCTCCCTCCTCTATCATCCTTCCTTTTTCCCTCAAACTTTTTCCCATTTTTTGTCGTTCAAAGCGTCCACATCTTTCCTCTTCCAGTAGACTTTTTGTCCTCTTCTCTCTTTCCCAGACATTTATCTTTCACTTTCTTCATCTTCCATGACTTTTAACATCCTTGTCCTCTTTTCCAATGATGTTTCCCTTCCTTACCTTCCTTTCAAATTCCCATATTCCTACTTTTTCTTTCTTTTTTCCTACTTTGTCGTCCCTCAAAGTGTTCACGTTTCTCCTCCTCTTCTTCCGCTTCACTTTCCAAAATGTTCTTTTGTTTTTCCTCTTGTTTTTCTTCCACAAAACGTTTTGTCCTCTCTTGCACCTCGTCAAAGATGTTTCCAATCATTTTCTCATCTCAAATCTTCATATCTGTCCCCATCTCCCAAAACTGTTCCTCCTCTAACTATTCCCTGCTTCCCCTTCCCAAGACACTTCCCTCCCTCCTCTATCATCCTCCCTCCCTCCTCTATCATCCTTCCTTTTTTTCGTAAAACTTTTTTCTTCTTTTATTGTCTTCCCTCTTCTTCCTCTTTCCCATAGACATTCCTCTTCCTCTTCACTTATTCCTTAATCTTCCAAGACTTCCTACTTTTCCTTTTTTGCTTCCAGAAAACCTTTTGTCCTCTCTCTCCAAAGAGGTTTTCCTTCCTTTTCCTCCTCCTTTACTTCCCCTCCTCCCGTCCTTCTCTTCTTCCACTTTATTCTTTCCCTAAAAACATTCCTCCTCTTCCTTTCTGGAAACACATTCCCCCTCCTCCTCTTCTTCCTTCCTCCACATGCAACCCAAAGAGTACTCCCTCTTCTTCCTCCTCCTCTCAGACTCCAACTTTTGAGAGACTTTTCCACTTCCTATTTTCCTTTCCCAAAACTTTTCCTCCTCTTCCTCCTCCTCCTCCTCGCTCTCTTTCCCAAAGCTCTCAGTTATTTGCTATTCATCCGAGAGTGTTGGATCTCAATAGGAGTGCACACTCTGCTCTGGACACTTTTTTTTTCTCCTCAAGGGAAATCGGTCGAAGGAGCTTAACTTCCCCTTCATCGTTCTGTGTGTGTGTGTGTGTGTGTGTGTGCGTGTGTGTGTGTGTGTGTGTGTGTCGGAGAGGATGAAGTTTGAGATTATGTAAAAAAAAATAAATAAGTGTGGTGTTTGATGCCGTCAAAACAACCAGCTTTGTTTAATGGTGTGACACAGAGAAGCAAACAAAAGGGGGGAGGATCAGGAGGAGGAGGAGGAGGAGGAGGAGGGGAGGCGTGGGGGTGTCTGGGTGAAAGGAGGGTGTGTTGGAGGGGTAGATGGGGGGATGCACACGGTGATGAATGCCCAAGGGCCCCGGGGGTAATGGTGGTGGTGGTGGGGGGTCGTGGGCATTCTTCCACACACACAAAAAAAGCATAAAGAGAGAGGGGCTGGGCAACAGGAGATGTTGTGTGCGTGTGTGTGTGTGTGTGTGTGTGTGTGTGTGTGTGTGTGTGTGTGTGTGTGTGTGTGTGCGTGTGTGTGTGTGTGTGTGTGTGTGTGTGCGTGCGTGCGTGCGTGCGTGTGTCTGCAGTTGGTTGTTTATGTGTACGTGTGCATGTGAAAGCAGTAGCAATGCCAACGAAATGAAATCCAAAATGTTTAGTGGAATAGAAAATGTGTTTGGTGAATTGTGAAAAGTAGGTCAAGTGGACATTCTAGTGGCTTCCATTTAAATCTTATAAAATATGGTCCCTTTCTGGCAGAGACATGTTTTTAGGGACACTCTATATGAACAATGTGCATCCTCCGAAAAAAATGTTGCCAAAAACAATGTTGAATGAGTACTAAGTACCTGTCATTTCTCTGTCTTTCTGCCATCCTGCACAGATCCACACAACCATCAGTGTATTCATTATGAGCACAATAAGATTACATTCACACTACAGTCTATGCTGTGTACTTACTTGCTTACTTATTTGATTGCTTCTTATTTTTAAGGGCAAATTGCAACCAAACGGAGCATTACTGCCAACATTTGACCGCGATTGTCGCCCAAAATATCTGCCTGCTTGTTTGCTCACTTGACAATTGTATAAAAAATTAATAAAAATGAACATGATTTTACTTTTACTTGCTTGTGTGTGTACTCCCTGTTTCATGCGAACTGGAAAATACGCCGCCATTTTCACAAGTTTGGTGGCCCCTCCCCTTCCGCTATGTAGCCAAGATGACGAACATTCAGGGTGAGAAGTGTCCAGCGTTCCTCACTCAACTTTTTGACTGTTATGAGTACACCATCCGGGTACTCATATTGCATTTTGCCATACTTGTCAGTGTGAACACACTTACAGTACGCACTCAAAACAGCAAGAATGTGAATTGAGACACAGCCTTAGTTTGCCAGTTTATGTTAGCAGCTGAACAGGATAGATGCAATTAAAACCTCTTAGAACAGAACAGAGTGACCCGCGCACAAGTCAAATTGCTCACTAGTGTAAATTCAATGTTGTTTCATCATTCACAACTGGAGCTCCCTTGAACCAACACATACAGCCAGTCCGCAAGGGGGTACCAGCAGACCTGGGGTCATTTTATGACCTATATCTCTATACGTGCAGCATCAATTGTATCAAGACTAATTAGTGAACCAATACTTGGTAACGAGAACACAATCTGGCCTTGGAGCTTGTTTGTTGCACATATGGAAATGAGATGTTGTGCCCTGGTTTACTGTTAAATTAAAAGATATAGGTTCAGATTTTACTCACATGCCCTTATGTTCATTGACAGAGTTACCGGTTGCTGTAGTCATTCTTCCTCTCCATACTGGCTGCGAGCCAAAGCCAAAGCTAACTGGAGTCCTCGACAGTCTGAGTCGGCCAGATAAGGCAGGTATGTTGTAAAATTAGTCTTCTTAATGCAAAATGCCCCTGAGTAGACCTTTTCACAGCAGACGTTTGGAGTTGTTGTGGTAGGAAACACACACAGGTGTTACTAATAACACTAACGGTGTCTGTTGAAGTTAAACAGTGTGACAGTGAACCAGCGTGCACAACACCAGGACCCAGAAACTGAAGCAGCTGTATGTAATTCAGCCATTATCCTTTTTATCATTTACACCTGTGCTTTTCCTACGGTGATTGTTTAAAAATGTGTAAAAGGCCATTCACAGTCCAATGAGATGAATCCTAATTATAGCGAGGCAAAGTCCCTCCTCTACCGGTCGACCACCATGGCATCTTATTTTGGAAAAAAAACTAAAAACATGTCGTTAAAGGCGAGAGACAAATACATTTTTTTTTATCCCGTTTGAATTGTGCCATGAATCACACATATGATGTTTGTCAATTTAAATAAGATAATTTGGCAAGTTAATAAAGTCTCAGTTTGTCGTCAAACTGTTGAAGAATAAGACTACAGAGAAAGACGACACACACAACAGTCAAATTCCATAAATGTGGCATTTGCATATAAGCATGCTAACTTATATGTTTCCATGGTGCGTTAGCATATCTGAGGCTGACACAAGTACACTGGCATTGATGAACGCTGAGCCATGCTAACATGCTAAATGCTACATCAGGTGTCTTCAAATTAATGAGGCTTCATGGGAAGTTAAGTTGACTTTGTCTTGTTGCCTTTGCTTTCCGCCTAATAAAAATAGGCCTAAGTAATAAACCCCCCCAAAAAAGAGTTACTGTAAATAATTAAATAACTTTCCACTTACAAAGTCTAAATATCACATTAGAATAGAGTGCTAAAGGAATGAGTCCTAAAACCCGTAAATGAGTTAGCATTTTAGCACTTCCACTTCCCTCGTCTCGAAGTCATTGAGTTTTATGAATACGTTTTTAGTCAGATGGCTGAAATAAGGTTTGTGGTTAACACAAGTTTAAGAGATTTTAACGTTTTGTTCTTAGCAGTAGTTTATTTCCTGCAATAATTCAAAACCCAAAGGAGAAATCCTACTGGCTTTTTGTCGAGGAAACCAGGGCGATGCTAACTTCCTGGTCGGCCTACAAAATTACATCATGGAGCACTCTATATGGCGAGCACCAGCCCACATGTACAGTAGCATGTAGTCATTTAGCATACATCTGAGGCACCTGATGACAGTTGAGCCAAGTGTCACGATAAGCCTTTTTCACAGCAAACATTTTGACCTGTCATTTAGGAAAAGCCTATAACACTAGCTTGGCTTGTACTTTTAGTCTTGTTCAAACAATGACTGTCTTTTATAGATCAGTTATTCCCTCTTTTACCTTTTTTCATTCCTCCATTCTCATTCTTCCTCCATTCCTCCACCCTTTTCCCATGAATATCCCTTCATCTCTTCTCTTTTTTACTGTCTTTTCTTGTCTCAGAGGCTGCAGGCTGCTGTGTTTGCTAACCAGAGCAGAAATAAACTGTTTGTCCCCCGACTTCATAATCAACCCCTCCCATTTCTGTCTCCCTTAAATATTAGGCTTCCTCCCACTCCCTCAAAAAACCTTGCTAAACACATACAGTCTCACACAAAATGCATAGTCTGTTGTTATTCCCCGTTTTCCTAATGCAATACAAGTTTCTCAAAACCTACACACATTTCTTTCTCTCTTTCTCTGACATCTGACCAGACACGACCTCGACAGCTTCTTCTCAAATTTGTAGCTCAAAATAAAGCCCAACTGTGAGCATGTTAATATTTGTTGATGTCTAATACTGTCCCATCAGTCAAAGGTGGACTCTGTGATGAGCTCTGTCGTGCTGGCATTAATGAGGGCAGGTTTTCACCCTGTCTTCAGGACTGGTTTTACCACCACTGCTCCATAGAGGCCAAAATATATCCAAACTTTGCTCTCGTTAATATTTGTCCAAGTCTAATCCAGTCTATGTTTCTCAAAGCCAGACTACATGAGAGCCAATGAGTTTCCAAAAACTGCTTCTTCTGCGACCGTGACTTAAAGGGATAGTTCGGATTTTTTAAAGAAGGGTTATATGAGGTACTAAGCTGCACAGACGCAAAGCAATGTACTGCTGTGGATGGGGGGCAGCACCAAAATGTAATTTAGCCACCTTAAAGAATCTATATCAGTTTAAGTGAACACTATTATTTAGAATATTTTCACTGCTTTACCTTACAAAGTTTGTTTTGCTTTATTGTGTGACTTTGGTGTTTTAAAGGGTTAGTTCGGAGTCACCAAAGTGACACAATAGCACAAACAAATTAACAGATCATGGCAGCGGTAGACCAGCAACCCCCGTGTTCTGTGAGGTAAAATGACCGTTTTTGTCAAAGGAGTCTGGTGCCTTTGAAGAGAGCATAGATAATGGCTTCAGTTCCCCGTCACAAAGGGATGTCTGACGACAACGTATAGCGGTGAAAATATTCTAAATATAGCGTTCACTTAAACTGATATTGATTCTGCTTCAGTGCCGACCGCCATCTACTGTAGGTAATACACCTCATACAACCCCACTTCAAACAATCCAAACTATCCCTGTAACAATGTCTGTATTCAGATTACTTAAAACCTGCAGTAATCAATATTCGTATTAATGTGAAAGGGTTACTCATGGTGCCAAAATCCTGAACAGTAAGACATAACGCTGCAGCTATACAGAGCCTTTCCGTCTCTTTTAGGTTATTGTTTTAAACAATTATTATTGTTTAAAACAATAATTATTGCTCATCCCACAAATGCATGATCCTTACAAGTTGGACATCATTGTGAAGGTAAATAAACAGGCTTTCCAACGATGTAAAATATAATGCCAATTAGCATTGTAACAACAGAGCAATAATCCACCAAACACAAGTTTCCAAACTTTTTTTCCCAGTTTATTTACAGCCTCACTTTGGATAACTTGTGCAGAGATGACCCTATGATTGTGTGAATCTATTCTTGAGGATCTATTACATCGCTGAACCACAATAGATAAAAGGATAATGATTATTATTCGTCATTATTTCGATCATCATAATCACCATCATCATCTTTGTCACCATTATCATCATCATTATCATGACGACCATCATCGTTGTCACCATCAATCAGATGTCTTATTTCATCTCAGAGCAAAGAATAAATCACAAAACAGATATATCAGGTTCATTATTGTTGTAAACTGTGATTTTATTTATGATAACGGCCATCATTGTGCTTTTAGAGTGTAGTGTCGTCTTTTTTGGTCCTTGCTGCTCACTGTACTGCCGAACGAGTCAGACAAAGGACAATGAGGGAACAATGGCTTCGAGGAGGAGGGGAGACGAGGAGAGAGGTGAGGAGCCAAGAGGATAGGATGGGAGGCGAGGAGGGATGGAAGAAGGAGGCAGAAGAGGAGGACAAAGAGGAAGACAGCGTGGGAGGGAAGGAAGATGTCTTTGCACGGCTCCTTCAAGCCCATGTGATGCTGTGAACCGCTGGCCTACTTTAGCCTTCTCCATTTTTTATGACACACACACACACTTATTGACGCACACACATTTATAAGCACTGAACACACACAGCCATCACAATGCAGTGTGGTAAGACTGCAACCTGTCAGTGCGACGTGCACACACACACGCACACACACACACATTCATGCCCTCATAAGCATGCACACACAGTAGTGAAATGTCAACTATGAGAACATGCATGACCACACACAACCTGCAATATTGACATATTAAAACAGATATTTCACAGAGTCAGCTCTCTGTGCAGGTGTACGATACATGTGATATACAGTATATACATATATTTAATATTCTATATGTACCCAGCCGGAGCAAACTTTCTAATTTTACAGCTAAACAGTACACTACAAGATGTTTCTGAAAACATTTGAGGCGAGAAATAGGCATTACAGTAGTTTTAGTTTTACTTTTGGACAGCACTTTTTAGGTGGACGTTTCACTGGAGTCCGGTAATCGTTTTCAGTCCAAATGGCGGAAGCGTAGCTTTGCTGGCGGGAGCTGATGTTGCAATGGAACGAACTTTCACTTCTTGGCAATACACCTTCTGTGCAAACGTGTCCACAAGGCGGTGACAAAATCTCTGCAAAGCCACCACACTGGCACATCGACATAAAATATAACACTGATACAATCAATTCAGCTATTCATAAAGGAGCTATACACTTTTTTAATGGTTAACAAACTGCTACAAACATATGAAACATGAAATAAAAAGCTTATTTAGACCATTTAAATTTAACTGGTGTGACTACAAAGCTAGCGATGGAGATAATCAGTCTTGGAATAATGGGAAAAACTGCCATATTTACAGTACATGTTGTGTGTTATTAGCCACCAATACAGAACAATAAACAACATAAACATTAAATAGGTTCATTTTATTTGCAGGTTTTGTGAATGTCAACAGCTGGCTAGAAACAAAATTGGACCCAGCTGTTTCCTAGCAACACAATTCTGGTTAAACTCTCTATGGTGGTGCAGGTGGATGAGGTTATGATTTCAAAACATCTACAGTCATCATCACCGAGGCAGTGGCCTCGAACACCGACCTGCCAGACAGAACGCTGGGTGCCACAGGCTCATCAAACTGTAACTATGGAGCCATCGCTATAGCAACAGGCTCCTCTAACAAAAGGGCAAGGACCTGCGGCGTTTCAGCTGCTGCAGGATCAAAAGACACACACACATACACGATGAAATGCAGAAACAGTTACATGTGGAACACACACAAACGGTGCTTATATTATCAGCCGAGATTGGATTCATGGTTTTAGCACTTTGAGTTTACATTTCAGTTGGGAGCAACGACCATAGTTTGTATATAAATTATATATAACAAGTGGACATAGTCACCGTGACATCACCCATTGGTTTGTTGAAGAGGCAAGTGAGGAGAAAAGGTGAAATCGGAGGTGAGTGAGTCAGAAACGGTACAAAGCAGAGGGAGGGTTGAGATCTGACCGATAAAATACAGAGAAAGAGGCACATGAGAACGGTTGAGCTGTAAAGTGTAAAGCTCATCAGGAGTGGCAGATTCAGTGCAGATGTGGGAGGCCGGAGGGAGCGGCCATGTTAATTATAAAACATTCTGGCGAAGGAGTGTGTTCACTTACACACACACACACACACACACACACACACACTGTACAGACACGCTCAGAGTGCACACAAGCTCACGTGTGAACATATCAAGTCACAACTCTTCATGTCTTTAGTTGAGGAAGAGGTGAAGAGCTCAAATGATCGTACAGCACCACGAGTGCTGATGAATCTGTATTTATATAGTTGTATGTGTGGTCCCAGCTATAGCCTATTAAAAACTTATCTTTGCTTCGTTCATTTATTTACACGCTACAACAGCGGGGGGCTGAATGATGAAGAAGTCAAAAGGACTGAAAAATGTAAGGGAATGAGCAATGACCAGAAAGAATACAGCCGAGGGAATTTAAGAATTTAACTGTTGTTTACCGTCTCTAACGTCAACGAAAACATGAAAAATTAAGAAGAGGAATACAGAAATTAAGTTAATCTAATTATCAACTAGTGTGCAAAACATTTTTGGCTGAAAGTCTGCACAAACTGCAACATAACAAGTATCTCTCTTGCAAATGCATCCTTATTTTTTGGTAGAAAGGCAAAGTCCCGCCCCTTCCGGTGGACCCAATGGGACCTTATTGAATGGTAGTCAACGGAGAGAGACAAATATTGTTTTGATCCTGTTTGAATTACGCCATGAATTAAACACGTTTGTCGATTTAGAAGATCATTTTGCAAGTCAAGAAAGTCTCAGTTTGTTGTAAAACTGTTGAAGTATAAGACTGTGAAAATACGTAATTAGAAAGACGACACACCCAAAAGTCACGTAAGTGACGTCTCTCTCGCTGAAGCTACGATGCCTGTGTGTTTCGTACTACTGGCTGATAAAAAAGACCAGGAGTTGCTGGATAAAACGCATCAGGTAAGATAACATTTCATTTGTGCGTGGAACATAGCTAAGTTAGTTATCTAGCCAGTGTTGGTGACGTTCATTATGCGAGACGAGAGATGTAATTCACCGAGCGGTTTCACACAAAACTAAACAATACTACGACAAATACTGTGACTTTCTTGACTTGCAAAATTATCTTTTAAATTGACAAACATCATATGTGTGATTCATGTCGCAATTCAAACTGGATCAAATAGAATTTGTCCCTCTCCGTTGACGGCCATTCATATTTTTTCCGAAATAAGGTCTAATGGTGGTCCACCGGAAGGGGCGGGACTTCGCCTCTCTATGCACAGTAATAATGAAATCTTAGCGTGAAACCATGGCGATGTCTCATGACATGTATGAAGTCTTATAATGTGGCTCCATGAGCTTTTTCCAACCTCTCGAATGTGACGCAGGCCGATGGAAGAACTTTACAGCCAGACTTCATCCGATTGTTTGCCTTACTGCAAATCTCAACAGACACGTGTCAATCATGTTTCTCTCCGCTGTCAGCTTCATTCGCATCGTTTGAATATGAGAGGAAGAGACAGTCGAAACCTCAAAGAATATGAAATCCATACCTAAATATAGAGACATCTGAGGTCAGCATCGCTGCAGACTGGTAAGAGACAGACTGTCTTGTAAGTAAAAGGTCACAGTTTGAGCCCCTGTGTCAAGTTAAAATGCCCTTGTTTAAAAACACTCGACCTCTTCTTCCTCACTCACTGTCAGATATTCTCAGTAGGAGCATCAGCAAAATGCAAATTGGTCAGTTTTTCTCGCCTCTTTGGCAGGCAGTTGGTCAGCTCGGAGGTTTTTTAGAGTCAGACTCAGGACTGGATGGTTGCCCGTTTGAATTCCTTTTAGACTGAAAATTAATCAGACGCACACACCCCTTAACGGCTACAGAGTTACACGTGAGCTGGCCTCCTGAAAGGGAAACACATTCTTAACATTATCTACTCTAGAGTTTTGTGTCTAAAAACGACTCAGATGTGCTGAAACAACATCCCTTTCAATTTTAGCCATGCTACTAACGTTACTTGAGGAACGCCTGTTAGTCAGTCGTGTGCGTCGCCTGTCATCCTCAGCTGTACTTTGACATCAACACCAACATAACATGGTCACACGATAACGTTCGTGCTCAATATTAGCATATTAACATGCCATTATATGCATGCCATGCATGTTAAAGAATGTTAACGTGCTAAAATTAGTAAGCTAAAATACAGTTTGATATTAAATAGAGTGGTGCAGGAATAAGTCAATGTCAAGTCAATGGGTTTTTAGTTAGATGAAATAGGGTAGGCCTATGTGGTTAACACAAACTGAAGAAATTTTAACGTTTTGTTCTATGATATAAAATACATCAGTAAATATCCCACTTGTTCATTTTGAAGCTTTTACGTGTCTTAAAGAAGGCGGTTGCTAACTAGTGGCTAAATGAGACTACTAAAATACGCTAGGTGGTGTTATTGATGTTCATTTTCTATAAATGCAGGTATCACAATAATGACATAAAATGTCACTATAAACACATAATTCCACTTGTGAATCTGCAGCTTGACTAATACGAAATAAGAAGTGGACGTAGTCACTGTGACGTCACCCATTGGTTTGTGGACTGCCGTTTTGAAGCCTCGAGTTCGGCATTTTGGCCGTCGCCATCTGGGGTTTTTAGCAACCAGAAGTGACACGAGAGGGTGGAGGTAAATACAACCGATGGCTGAATAAGACATTTATAGGTGATCAAAAAGGTTATAATTAGCTTTCATGAACTGAAAACACACTGTGAAAGGGTTAAAGTTCTAAGATGAAAACACAGAAAACTCCCAGACCGGACAACGCCGTGGTAGCGACCTGTCAATCACAAGGTTGCCACGCCCTAAAGCATCCCCTGCTTTATGGTCTATTTGACATTAAATGAGACCATCATCTACTAAATGAACATCATGCTGTGTTGAAGAAGACTTGAAACTATCGATGGAGACCATAAACTCATGTTTATAATATTTACTGAGGTAATACATTAAGTGAGAAGTAGGGTCATTTTCTCATAGACTTCTATACAATCTGACTTATTTTTGCAACCAGAGGAGTCGCTGGCTGTTAGAAAGAATGCAAGTTTAAGGCACTTCTGCACTGGCTTCACTTCTCAGACCCAGAGTCACTGGGTGGAACCGAGCCGCTCCAGCTTGTGACTGTAAAAATGTCACATTGAACTTGTGAAACCGAAATGAACTACTGGAAGTTGCACTCAAAATCCAGCACCAAAATGATTGAGAGCTAAAAATGTTCATGCCTCCACATGAAAAGAAGCTCTAAACTTTGTCTGCACTATCACAATACTTGAGTGCTGTCTTCTTGCCCTGCTCCTCCAACACAATAAGTAGAAATAAGACCTTTTCCCACCCCCTCCTCTTTCCCCATCCCACAAAGGGAGTAATCACGCTCTGGCCCTCATCCCTCTCAATAACATCCTCATGGTCAATCTGCCGGACGGAGAAATCCCCCCTCTCGCCAGATTACAGCACCGGCCGGCTGGGATTAGGTTTTGAAGAGCGGCAGGACTCAGTTGCTACTAGCAGAGAGCAAAACAACCACACCAAAAGCATCGTCTCTCCTCACGTGCGTCCCAGGCCGGGCAAAAAGCCCATGATTTAAGGCTTTTTGTAACAAATTGGATGTAGAAATACAGAAAGTAATCCAATGGCTCTGAAATCAGCATCAATCTAAAATCCACCACGGTTCACTCTGAAACCAGTGATTGTGTACATCATACTGTACCTCTATAATGTAATTACTATAGTTTAACAACTCAGTTTCACTACTACATCAGTTAAAATACATTTTAAAAACTGATTGAATTAATGGGATGTTATACAGCAAATTCCTGGCTTGCTACAAGTCTCTATGTAGTTTCTCTAGTAATTATGTTTATATTTAGAAATGTCTTACATTTAAATCACATAGATATAATATTGTTTTATACTTTTTTCCCATTGTTGCATGTCGATGAGATAATGCATTTTGGGTAACACTTTATAATAACTATCATTTATGAACGGTAAATTGATAGTTAATTAAACTTAGTTAATAGTTATTCTACTGTTAAACAGCAAAATCCTGATTAATAATGTTTACTAATTATTAGCAATGCTATTATTTCGGTTATTTTATCATTAGTTTGTGTTTTAGTTTATAAATTATATATTGTATCATAGCTGAAAAGACACGCTAACAATTACATTCTGAGTGCATCAGTATTTAATAGTTTATTGTTGCAAACATAACATTATTTATATATTATATTAAGTATTTGTTAATGATTATCAAATTATTCGTGAACTTTTAAGAAACTATTAACCATTATAACCGCATAATTAATTATTTAAATAATGTTTATAGATACTTTACAAGGTATTTATTAACCATTTAACAAGGTATTATAACCATCAGTTGCAACTTTATAATACCCATCAATATTAAGATTTTAGACGGTTTACAAACCAATTATTAATCATTAACAAAGTGTTACAAATATCTATGTTTATAGAGGATTTACAAACAAGTTCTTAAAGGTTTACAAATCATTTGGTAATTATTAACAAATACTTAATATAGTATTTAAAATGTTACAATAAAATATAAAAAAAACAAATTATAGCATTAATAATAAGAGTAAACATTTTTAATTATCATTTAATTGTTTTTTTAAAAAAGTAAAATAACTATCATCTACAGTTTAATTAACTATCAATTTACCATTTATTAATGGTTATTATAAAGTGTTACTGCATTTTGTTGGACATGTTATAAATCAAACCTGAAAAGAAGAGACAAATGTGTGGAGACTCTTTTTGTCTCTATAAAACAAAAGATCTGAGAGGGATGAAAGAAGTCTGAGTAAAAACGTCGTCACTATTTTTCCAACTAAGAATGAAACAAACACAATGGCTTGATAAGCCTGTGATGTCACTACAAACTGTAGTTTACACACTGTGAACGCATTATGTGCAGATGTTTTGTAACAGCGTCCCTAATCCCAACACAAAGGCACAAGAGGGAGACGCAAACAGATAATCCACTTTCTCCTCCTGGAGCTGCAGTTTGTGAAAAACAGACAATAATACCAGGATGTACAGTAACAACCTTCATCTTCAGATTACAAATCCTTCATTCACCAGTTTACTGGATAAACCTTTTGTGTTGGTTTTAACTGTGGCCACAAATTGTACTTACTATAGTCTAGAAAGGATGATTAAGCACTTACTTATGGGTTAAGGCTGCCCTGTATGAGTGGCGTGCCGCTTGGCTGGGAAACCTGCTTATCTGGTGTGCAGGCACCATGTGAGGTGTGGCAGGTGTGACCTTCAATGTCTATCAGCTGATAACCAAACAGCTGCATGTAGTGGAGATGCTGCGTTATACTTAAATTCTGCATTTTCACAGCTTTTAAAGGGACATTATTTTATTTATTTTTTTATATCATTCTGTAGCTTCCTTATGTATTCAAATTTGAACATTCATAAATTTTGGTTGAGGTATGCAAGTTTTCAAAAATGCTGTTTTCCCACGCCCTTCTAAAAACTTTATCCCACGTGACCCGATGTAGGTTTCTGCATGACACTGCTACATGTACAGTATACAGTATATACATCCTTATAGTCAGTGTATTAACGTTACATACAGTTACTTAGATGGCGGTCGCCAGTTTGGAGAAGCAGACAGGAGTACCGGCAGGAAGCTAAGCAGTGTACTGCTTAGTTTGGATCCAAAAGTCAGTTACACAAATTTACCGTTCGATGCAGCAGTAGACCAGAACACCCGTGTCCTGCGACGTAAAATGACTGTTTTTGCGAATGGAGTCTGGTGGCTTTGAAGACAGCGACGGCTTCAGTCCCCCGTCGGAAAGGGCTGTCCGATGGCGAGGTAAAGCGGTGAAAATATTTTAAATATAGCGTACGCTTATCGATTTTTATTAGGTGTCTGAAATGCGTTTTTCTGCTGCTCCCGTCCACAGCCGCTTTACCTGACATCAGACAGCTCTTTCCAACGGGGGAACTGAAGCCGTTATATCGCTCTCTTCAAAGCCACCAGACTCCATTCACAAAAACAGTCATTACTGCAGAACGAGGGAGTATACATACTGAATTTCAGTTATTTCCAAACTTAGCACTGCTAACTTTGACTCAGTTAGTACGAGCATTCACATTATTTATACCCGGAATAAATAAATCCATTTTAAAAAAGAAGATATCAGGATATCAACCTCATACAAAACAGTTTATTCAACAGTGTCTAGGTCCAAGTACCAACAGACCCCATACAAAATAAAAAAAGAAAAACAAATGCTACAAACTTCCAAAGAACAGAGATAACTTCCATCTACACAAAAACTTCTCTTTAAAAATACATTACCATTAACACAAAAGAGTATTGATTAAAGATAATATATGTAAAGGGGATTCCCGTCATATTTAAGTGATATTACATAACAAGCCTGGTAAGGTGTTGAATGGGAAAGGAGGGCGGGGTGAATGAGAGCGACTGTACGTGTGTCTTTGTGTGTTTTCTTCTTCCAACAGACTGGGAGAAGAAGAGGGCAACAGTCAGTGATGCAGCAGTCACGTGGGCAGGGAAATAAAAAGAGATTAAAAAGAAAAGGAAATGGGTACGAGAGGTAGCGAAGGGGTGCGCAGAGAGGTAGCAGATAGCAAGAGGAAGATTTCTAGAAGAGGTAGCTAGCAGATGAATAAGGAAGAGGTAGCAGAGATACTAACAGTGCTAGCGAAGGGGGAGAGGAGAGTCAAGACTTCACATCAAAACAACCTTATTGGAGCTTATTATCAACCTGTGTGTCGACTGAAGAAAGACAGAGCACGCCGTATCGGTTTAGCATGTGAGGAAATGAGTAGAGTGAGCAGGAGAGTACATTTTCTTACTCTCCAGATTAGTTTATCTTTATTTCAAGCCAACGTGCATGTTAAACTTGAAGATTTAAACTGCGTAGGGCTGAAATCAATTGGTTAGGGAGCAAAACAGTCGTCACATGGTCCTTTAATAGCGGTTCTGGAGCTTTTGATTGTGTCACATGGTGTTCCTCAGTCATGGAATTGTAGCTGGTCAAATCTGTTTTTTGAGCATTTTAAGGATTTCCATGACAACTGGGCAACCTCATCTGCCGAGGAAGTCGTAATACGACCAAAAGCTGCAGAACAGCTAATAATGGGGATCTTCTGGTGAGATTGTTGAGCCGTTTTCCAAGGTCGAGAATTAACTTTTAGTCAGAATAGCCGTTAAAATGCAAAGAAACAAAGGAAATTTGAACATCTACAATACCATATCAACTGCTGAGGAATAGTGTGTGATACAATAGGACAGCTACTGATGGATCTTGTGATACTTTTTAGCTGATCTTTTTAAATCAACTAGTCAACAGACATTCTAGATAATTTATTACCAAGCAAAAATACCAAATATCTGCTGGTTCCAGTTTTAATACAAAATAATTGATAGAGAATTCACATTTCAGTCAATATAATGTGATGTTTTACTTAGTTTATGTACTTGTTTTGAGCCCAACCATGACATTTCCCCTTACCCTAAGAGGTTTTATTGTCTGAACCTAACTGCGGATGTTTGCGTGGCGTACAAAGGACACGCGAAAAAGCTAAAATGGGTACTCATGACACGCGGAATGTCAATGTAATTTCCTTGTAGTTATACGTTATTCAGTTTAACATCATACAAGACAAAGAAAATCTTCAATTATTCACATTTGAGAAGCTGGAACCAGATGATATTTTTGCTTGAAAAATGACAAAACAACTGCTCCCGATTAATTTACTGTCGATTGACTAATCGATTACTCATTTCAGCTCTATAAATAAACGTTTGGTGGTTGTTCCTTTTGTTTACACACCTTTTTATTTGCTACAACACCACAGGACACAGAATCTTTGAGGACTAAACTGTGAAATCATGATTGCTTCTCATTGGCAGCGCTGTATTTTTCAGTGTGCCGAACCACAAATAGGTTGATAAGCAGGAATGAGGATATTGCTTAGTTTTCCCGTGGCTAGTGGCCAAAAAGCAAAAATGTGTGTGTGTGTGAGGTGGGGTTAGCGAGGTAGGCAGCACTAGGCGTTAGGAAATAGTGAGCAGAGGAGTTTGGGGGCGGGGTTTATTCGCTACAGTATCATCAGCACCTAAAACATCTAGAAGCCCGCCGCGCTGAGGAAGAGTGTCATTGATGTTCTGATGTTTCAGTCGCGCTGCATCACAGCGTCTCCCCTCTCTGTAAAGGCTGTGTGAAGGTCAGCAGGAGATTATATCTGTGTGTTTATGTGTGTGGTGGTCCAGTGCTTTGTGGCAGGGTTTGGCCAAGTCGGTGTGTGTTCGCACATCCTCCAGTGTGAGCCTCAGCTTAGCTTACATTTCCGTGTGTGTGTGTGTGTGTATTACAGTGCTGTGGTTGGTGAGGGGCAGGAGGAACGATGGTGTTTTTAGCCTCAGTTTGTGCCTAATCAGATATGAGACTTTTGCTTTAATGTTTTAAAAAGATGAGTCTGGTTATATTGTATATTTTCGTTATTGTCAACAAATCCAGTCAAAAGAAAACCAACCATGAACTGATTCCTCTGCAGCATCGAGCTCCACTGTCGTCCAAAAACTATTAAAAACACATCAATAGGCCACATGCTCCTTCATTACCACAAACACACATTTATTTTGAGTAAATCTCACACTAGAGCACCAAATGTTAATTAATCCGCCGCTAAAAATAGTCCCCAGCAAAGGCTTTGTTTACTCCTGTTTGAGCAACATTTGCTAAAAACTACAGTGGCCAGCTGTTTCAGGAAAGTCTTTTTTTTTTTTTAAAAGAAATCAAACCATATATTTCTGACATTTTTTTTTTTAAAGGTTTGTATCTTCATTAGGTTGGTTTTGGTGTTTTTCAAGGGATTTGTTGACAATAAGAAAATAATGCAAACCTTATTCTTTTAAATTCAGTCAGGAAAAAAGCAAGTTTCTGTCAAATATTAAACAAAACTTCAACATTTTGGCAGATCACCTTCAGACTGCACATGTTGTCATCTTTGTTTACGTCAAGGAACAGAGATGTATCTTGCCAAACAGATTAGAAAATTATTTTTTGTAGCGGAAAGACAAACTTTTAATATCTTGAAAAACACGTCAAGTTTGGAGTTTTTTTTGGCCATTGATCTGCCTCGTTTCACCAATTTGAACTGCTTTTGACCAAAGATTACACAAGAGGTACAAACTGTGGTAACATGAGTTAAACGAGTGAACCGCCATAATACACCCTGGCTTGAACACACACACATTCACAAACACACACACACACAGAACTACAGTGTATCATTTAAAGAGGAGCGAGAGGTAGATACTCGACAAGACACGAGCGAGGCGGGCTGTGTGTGTTTTATTCATATCACTATCTGAATAACCTGCTAAGCCTCACACACACATACAGACACACACACACCTCTGCATGTCTGACCGTCCCTCTGGTCTCACTAGCTCCCCCTAGTGTTTGGCTTGCAGAAAGAGGCACCAGACAAGAAGAAGTGTGTGTGTGTTAAAGAGAGACGGGAGGGGGGGGGTTACAGTGTCATTTAACACAGCATTGGAAAGAGGAAAAAAAAAGGTGAGACAGACTGTGTTTTATCTGTTCTCTCTCCTTGTTTTGTTTTCTGTACACGGAGTCATTCTCTCCAGCCTCCATCTGGCCCAACAGAGCAGAAAACAGTGTTTATTACTAGACGACCCTTGCCGCTGTGCCCTGAGAGGAACTCTGCATGTGTGTGTGGAAAATTGGGTTACCCTTGCCACTAAACCCTGAGTGTGTCTGTATGTGTATATGTGTGTGTGTATATGTGTGTGTATATGTGTGTATGTGTGTGTGTGTGTGTGTGTGTGTGAGATAAAGTTTATGGTAGTTTTGAGTGTTGAGGGAAATATACCGAGCCAGTAGCAAAGGCCATCAGAAAGGGGTTCAGAGATAGAGTTAGTTTTGTGTGTGTGTGTGTGTGTGTGTGTGTGTGTGTGGGGTGGGGGGTCTTAGTTGTCAGCCACTCGTCCACTCGCGGGCGCTGGAGGACCCACAGGAACTGCAGGGACCGCTTCAGCCTGTGTAGGTTGTGGGCCAGGGTCTGGAAAGAGGAAAGATGCTGTTTTTTAGAGCAATAAAAACGGGCTTTCTGGGGTGAAGGAGACTCCTTAGTGGCTTGATAGTAGTTTCCAACCTGGGGGGTCTTTTTTTGTGGCAGGGGTTTTTGAGGGGGTTCCAGGAGGTCCCCAGGAAAAAGGGTATTACATTGTTTTTTCACTATCCATAAATAACAGAATGACAAAATCTATTACTCTTTTTGGTCATGGGTTTCATACACTTTAGGTAATAAAACATCTAAAAGCAAAAATCCTTCAGGAGGAGGACCCTGCGACAAAATCTTATCAAATGGGGGTCCGTGGTCTAATTTGCGTCAGTTTAGGGGTTCTTGACGTGAAAAAGTTTGGGAACCACTCCTCTTAGCAGATAAGGTTCAATGTTGCTTCTTACACAGAATGTATAATATACAAACGATCAAGACTTAAGCAGCTTTTTTAATTCCCGAAAGAAAAAAAGAGCAAGTTACACTTGTCTGATGTGCTCTAAACGTCTGCTGAGCAGTCAACCAAAGTCCTATTTTATATTCTTGGATTACCATAAATAGAGGTTTTCTGGCAACATCATGTTGATACTTTGGTTAAGGATAAGTTAACTCCCTCTACATTATTCGTAAAGTGCATATGAGCAAATCACAACTGGAAACACAAACGTTTGTCAAAAGAAAATGTATGGAAAATAAATCATTTTTTTGTCTTTGCTTTACTTATAAAGCTGTCATGCTTCTGCCTGATTTCAGCTGCTGATTGGCTGCAGACTCAACAAGGTTGGAGAAACCAACACAAACTACAGGCTTGGTGTGCGATGTGATGCTAATAAGCACCAATGACGCAAACGTTTAGCTGCAGCTGACGTTGAAAGTAAATACCAGCTGTCAGCTCTCTGGTCGCAGTAATACTTAGATCCCCAGAAACCTTGTTTTTTTTCTGAAGTTGTTTGCGGTGTAAATACTGGATTCTAAAAACACCTCCGCATTTTACAGTATACTGGTTTTGGTGAATTAAATGGTGTACACAACATCCCAATAAAAAGCCTTCAAATCTGACACGCAAACATGCACGGTTATTCATGTAAACACGAACAAAACAAACATCGTGTGGCAGAAGGAGATTTGTACTCACACATGCCGTTGGGAGCTCCAGGGTGACGTGGGGGCATCATGGGAGCCATGCCGCCAGGAGGGGCGCCAGCAGAGGGCGGGCCGGGCATCATACGACCCGGGATCGGTTGGCCTGGTCCCATTGGTCCTGTAGTGCAGAAAATCGGATTAAATCATTCTTCCTTTTTTACACATTCTTTACGCATCAGGGCTCAAAACTAACTTTTAAAAGTGGTTGCCAGGCATCAGGGTAACTTAAAATATGGTTGCCATTGTTAGTCACCTTAAGTCACTAGTTACTATGCAGTTATAAAGGCTGTTACACACTGGCAGCTTATTTTGTGTGATTAATTTGCACGTATATATATTTGAACGGTTGTTTTTGTCATGAATACTTTCACACCGAACGTGAATATTACACTTTCTTTGGAACAAGGTCGATTTTTCTTTGCCTTAACAAAGACAGTTTTGGTGAATTTTCATTTTGTTTCTGTCAAGTTTGAATGAAGTGTTTGTTTTATGATGCTCCACTGCTAGAACAGCTGATCTCCCAGCTGAAACTACGACAGCAGGGCAGGGGGAGGGGAATGGGGGTACACTCCACGCTGTGTACCCCCGCACATACACTTACGTGAATATATCGGCAATTGCGAGTTGTTAGGCTGACGGTGGCCAGTTGGAAAATTTTAACATATCGCCCAACCCTAAAAGACAGCCACTTGATTTGTCTAACTCAGACTGCTGAAGCCTCATATTAACTTCAGTTGAACTTCATAATGTATGTTTACACACATTAAGGACTGTGGATTTTGTTCCACACCATGTTCATTAAAATCGCTTAAAGATGGGTCTCTTCAGGGCCAGCATGGACAGCGGGAACACCTCCACCTGCTCTGTGTTTCGGTCTCTCACCTGTCGGTCCTGGGTGGTGGGGGCCCATGGCGTGGTGACCCATCGGCGGGTAGCCGGCGTGCAGGGCTCCACCGGGTGGGGGCCCTCCGTGGTGGGGTGCTCCGTGGTGTGGCGGGGGCCCTCCAGGGTGCATGCCTGATGGCGGGGGCCCCGAGTGGGGTCCAGATCCGGGAGCCTGGCCCTGTCCTTGAGCCTGGGCGGCTGCGGCAGCCGCAGCGGCGGCTTGCTGCTCCATCTGCTGCCTCGCCTTCATCTCGGCGTATTTGAGCTGCTCCATGTGGAACGCCTGGCGCTCGGTGAGCAGCTGCTGCCGCTGAAGCTCCAACTACATCAAAGAGATGGAGGAAACGCCAAGAAAGATGATTAAGTGAAGAGATTTGTTATTACCAACACTAAGGCCCAATCCAGCCCATACGCCCTGTCCCTACCCACGTCCACTCTGTTTACGCGTTGGCGTGGAGGGTCCGCCATATTAAGTGTCATCCCAAACCAATTAGCAGGGAGTGGAGGTGGGTTATAAAAAACTTCCAACAGCGAGCCTGCATTGGTGCTGACTCAACCAGTTGCACTTACTGACCACGTGCAACGCTATTTTGTGTTCGCCATGAACTGTGCTCCGTACAAAAATGTAAGTTCAATGCGACTAACAAAAAAACAAACTGCTCAAATTACGACAGACATTTAATATCGTCATACAGACGCTAACAAGTTCAAGGTTATATTGTATTTATGATCAAATATGTCTAGTCTAGTCATGGTCATTTAATTGCAAAGTCTTGTAGAATTATATACAACATATATATATATAGAAAATGTTATGTTTTCTATTTTTTACCCCCATCAGCAGCTATAACCCTATAATGAACTTCAACTGTGCAATACTCTGGTTTATTCTGGCATATACTGCATTTATTTATGTACATTTAAATTAATGTTCTGATTCATTTATACTATTTTTCAGCATTATTATTTACAATGTTATTAAATTGTAATATAAGTAATTAACAATTTCTTATTTATATTTTCTTATAATTTCTCTGTTATATATTTCTATTCTAGAATGGGAGCAAAACGTAACCCAATGTCACGTCCAATCCATGTTAGCGTGAATGGTTGTCCAGGGTGTACCCCGCCTTCACCCAATGTCAGCTGGGATCGGCTCCATCCCCCCTGCGACCCTGAATAGGACAAGCTGTTACAGATAATGGATGGATAGAATCAATAAGGACTAAGTGGAAAAATATATCTTTTAGTAATTTGGGTGAACTGAGCACTTTGAAAAACTTGTTTTTGAAGTTTCTGTTTTGGCTTTGTAAAGCTCAACAGCAATATTCTACAAGAGGATGAGAGAGCATTTGTACACTTTAGTGGTCTGCAGAGGAGATGGTGCTCCTACAGGCCTGTGAAGCCTTAGACTCGGTATAAAACTGCAGTACTCTGTACTCTCCTTGTAGTTTTTTCTTTTTGGTAGAAGTTCAGTGTTTTACAGCCTATGGCAGCAGCGGGTTTGGTTTCTCTCCAGTCTTTGGAAAGCTTATGTAAACCAGAGTCCTTTTCATGCACTATTTACAGCTGTGAAACTGGGCTACCCTCCCGATGCCTCCACCGCGAAAACACAGTTTTACACTCTGAATGGCGTCTCCAGGGATTGTCCAGCGGCAGGACACACACACACACACACAGGGGGCTGTTCTCTATTCATCTGCCCTGAAGAGGCAGGTACTTTCACTTGCCTGACTATACACTCTGGAAAATGTTTTATGCTCAATTCAGCTGCTTCACAAAGAAGTAATTCTGTGTCTACTCTTCAGTCTCTGTGGAGGATTTGGACCAAGTGGGAAGCAACTTGTTCTGTGGCCAACATCGGCCGATGAACTCCAAATATTTACCGGCTACTTGTTTCAATTTAGCAACCACAGAAGTAGGACTGTCTGACACTGGGTCTTTTTGGATAATTACAACAAACTGTAATTTAATGGACATGTATTTGTTTTTAATGTAAGAACAAAGTCTATTCTGAATCATGATTATCATTTTCACCTGTCATCTTTCTTTTCAAAAAATGTGATGGATGTGCCTCTTTTAACATACAGTATCACCTTCATTATTAATAACCACAGCTGAGAGCCCTTACAGTGAGTGTAGAGATACAGTAAGTGAAGTCAGGGCTGGGCGATATGGCTTATAAATATTATCTCGATATTTTTAGGCTATATCGCAACATACGATAAATCTCAAGATTTTCACATTTTCTCTAAAATAACATTACTGTTCAATTCAACCCTTTGATGTGTATGATCATACCAATGTGATCGTTCTAGCAAAGTGGGGCAAACTATAGCTAACCAATTGCTTAGTTTTACATTAGGGTAGGCAATTTGTACCAATTTGATCTTAACAAAGCTAACTTCTAGCAAGCAATTCAACATCCATTGCTGCTAATAATGTAATGATGCTGGTAGCGACACGTTAATTCTCTATTTCTAGCTACATAGAACAATTTTAAAAAGAGGAAGGAGCTGCCTCGGATACCGGAGACAAATCTCGTGTCTACAAAAATTCACAATATCCAAATATATGTGTCTGAATTGCCTACACAAGCCGGCACAAGATAACTATTGACCGTGTCGAATGACCGTGTATGAATAAAGCTCATCTTGCTTTACAGTTGTCTGCCGTCTCTTTTTGTGTCTCGATGAAGTATGTACGGTAACAACAGCCAGAACCAGCTGTGCATTAAGAAAGTAGAGAGGAAGAAAAACTGGGCGTTCCCGTCCTCCAGTTCCTGCCATAGTCTACATATTCTGCAATTAGAGCTGACCTCTCCATCCCACGTAGAACAAGATGCAATACATCAAGTATATTCAATTTATCTCCAACCCCTAAGTGAAATGTTCATGATGGAACTAATACAGTTGTGCTGGGTCAATGCTGACCAATAACATCCACACTTAATCTCAACTTCCACACTCAAAAAGCGTGATAGCTTCTTTTTGACTTACAGCCTCTTTCTCTCGGTCCATTATGGTCTCGAGCTCCTCGAAGTGCCTCAGCTTGATCTCCAGCTTCTTCATCTGGGTCTCCACCAGCAGAGCCACCAGAGACTTGATCTTCCTCTCTTCCACTGCTGCCAAGTGCTGAGAGGACGGAGTAAAAGGAAGAGTAAACATCTGATCAATGTTGAATACTGTGATAACGATTACATCAAGTTTAGCTCATTCTGCAGTTATTCCGTGACCTGAATTTGACTGAATTTACTCCGTTGATGAACCCCCTCCCCTTTCTTTACATATTTCCCACATCTTACAGAATGCTTGTCAGCTTTCCCAGAAACATTCAGTAGTCCACATGCAATCAGATGTGCAGTACACATAAAGGAGGACAGAACATTAAGAGTAGCAGATTGAGAAATTTCCAGTCATGAAAAAGTGAAAGTTGTAGCCTCACGTCTCCTGAGGCTCTAATACACAACAGTCAAGTCAAACTTAACAGCATCAAACCAATGACTTACAAAGATTTCAAAATGACAAGCCAGGTGAACCTTGGGAAGATCAGACTTGCTAAAGTGTGTGTTTGCTGTGTCAGCACTCCTGTAATCTCACCTTGGCCTTGGTGGCAGCAGATGCTAGGGCAGCAGCGGCCGCAGTGGCAATGTTACCCTCTCCGATGTCGTGCTCTAGTTTCTTCCTCTTCTCCTCTCCCTCCTCTGTAGCTGCCTTCTCCTCCTTCTCCTTCTCCTGGTCTGAGGACGACGTCTCCATGGTCTCCTCCTTGTCTTTGTCTGATGGACGGAGACAGAAATGTAACTACTACTTCAAACTAGGGATGTTGCAATAACCGTAATATTGCAATACCGTGCTGTTGACAAGCCAACCACCGGGTACAAACACAGAATAGAATATTTTCTCTCTTCTCTGATATGTATGATATGAATGGGTTTAGGAAATTGTGATGGGCATTTTCTTGCTACTTTCTAACATTTTACAGACCAATAGGATAATCGCTTCATTGTGGAAATAATCTGCAGATTCAGCGAAAATGAAATGAATAGTTGCAGCCTTAATTGGGAGCTAATTGATAATGAAATGTCCTAGTTGTGAGCTATGAACTAGAAATGTGAGGGACATTTATTTGTATTTTACCCTGAGTCTCAGTGTTACCTGCTGGAGTCGTCTTGGCCTCCCCTCCCTCTTCGCTCTCCTCCTCGCGCTCCGACGCCTCAGATCCCTCCTTCTTCACCTTGTCTGTGGCCTCCGTCTTGTCGCTCTTCTCTGCAGACTCGCTGGGCTTCTCTGCCTCGTCTTTCAACTCCGCCTGAAGGATGAGGGCACGGACGCACAACGATAAGTGGTCAGTGTCAATGCCACAGGAAGTAAGGCCTAGGTTTCAAGGTGCCTTCAAATGAATGGGGTCGTGTTTACTGTGTTCAAGAGAAGAGTCCATATGAAGATTTCTGAAAGCTCTGAGTTCACGAGCTGTGACGTGTTTTGTTGATGTTTGTAAACTATTAGCCTCTATGGCTTTAAGACACCGACAGTAACATTAATATTGCCGTTGCCTCGCAGTGGTGTTCTCACAACTTAACCACTTGAACGCCAAGCATATTGTGTACACGACTTCCCATGTCGTAACCACAAGCTCAATTTGAAGGCAGGCAGCATTTGGCCATTCAAGTTAGCAAAGAGCTAAACTGTAAGTTAGTCTATGAGAAAAGATAATGTAAGATTCAGTGTTGCATAAAAGCTGCATAAACGATAAAATCAAACATTTGGGGTTGCAAAACACAACTAAGAAAAAGCAAAACACAAAAGACGGTAAAAATGTGACAAATGGCCGAGATACAGTATCAAAGAACCACACAGGTAAATGTGGCTGAGGTAATAGCTGGTAAATGTTATGATAATCAGGGAAAGTGGAATAATGGTTGTATTGTGACCCTATTCACTTTTTGGGGGACAATCACTGTGATTTGGACACAGTGTCTGACACTGGTTAATGGATGTTAATGAGGACGCCTTCAGCCAACGAGCTGCCCAGCAGAGCGGGGACAATGTGAACGTTTTAAAAAAAAGAAAAGCCATTACATTCAGCCGGTGGGCCTTTCCGAACCAAGAGACACCAAATGCAGATGAATGGAAAACTTACTTTAAACACTAAGTGGGAGAGAGGAAACGTGTTAAGATAGTATTTTCTTTAGGAACTTGTTTTATTATTATTATTATTATTATTGTTTTATTACTTTTTTATTAAATTAAACTTTATATTTGCTACTAGCTTTTAAAGATTTAGGACTTTGATATGAGCGGAGTGCCACAGACAGGGTAGGAAAGTCAGTAATGCCAGAAACACGCTACACGAGAATCAAGCCGATCTTGGGTCGATTCTCTCCTCCCGACAATCAAAGCACAAACAAACTATAGGAACAAAACTGTTAAATTTAACATTACATGTCGTTATGTGTGGTGTCTCTCAGATTTTCAACATCTGTTAAGATTTGAAATTTCTTTTAGTGTGGGCTTAGAGACAGACTAACGCATTGTTCATTTTGGTCTTCACATAGGATTAGTAGATAATAATAGAAATACTAATTATTGCCATCTTTATCCATTAATTAGCAGAGATTTCCGTTATACCACTCATTCGCAAATGCAAACTAAATTTCTGAAAACACAGATTTCCTCGACATGCAGGATACATGAAGATAAATGGAAGGTGGTCTTACCTTATCGGCCTGCTGTGAGTCTGTGTCCGTGTCCATCTTCTCTGCCTCGGGGGTTTCTGCAAGTGACAAGTGTGGTGGAGAAATTAGCTTCATGTCTTCAGATTGTTGTGTTGCAGCCTAAATTTTCATTTCAACTCTTTATTCACGGAGGAATTGTTTATGCTGCCAAAATCCAAGAACATAAGCAAGAAACAGGGTGAGATCGCATTCATGCATAATCAGACAAAGAAATGACAGAACAAATACAATACATTCCACACTTAGCTACTGTATATCACTACCGAAAAAGGAGACGGCATGAATTTCCATCAACTCTCGTGACAATGAACCACAGAAACTGAACGGACTTGACCTTCCAGGAGATGGTGCTGTGCCGCAATTGCTTCACATCGGACACTAAAGTAGCACAAAGACCATTAAACAATATGTCCATTCCTAGACAGTTCTCCAACCATGTATTTTGTATGTATATACAGTAGCTACATTCTTCTGAGACATTATAGTTGGCCCTAACAAAAACAAACTAAAAAAATAAATAAAAACTAAAATGAAATATATATAAATCTAAAGCTAAACCTTTCTGAAACGCAAACTAAACTAAAACTAGCACACATTCTGAAAACCAACTAAAACTAATCTAAAATGAAATTGAAAAGTCAAAAGTAAAACTAAAATAAAAACTAATTGAAAATTCAAAACTACAATAACCTTGGTCCAAAGCAAAGGCAGTGACGTTTGTGTGACCGTTCGCACACCCTTACACTCACACACACGTGACCGGATGAACACATGTGTACGGTTGAGTGTTAAACCGTGTAACGGGTGCACTTGAGCGTGTGTTAAGGGTTTGAATATTGATTGTGTGATGTGTGTCGGATGAGCGCTTCAGGCGAGGCACTGAACGCATCTAAGCTTATTGATTGGAACTGTGGCTCAGGAGGGCATTAATTCAGGTATAACAAATCATTGGTGTTGTGTATACACAGAGAGACAGACACAGAGAGAGACAGAGAGAGACAGAGAGAGAGAGAGAGAGCAAAGTGGAGGAGAGTGAAATATTTCAAAAAAGCATTGAGCAAAATAGAGAACGAGATAAGCACATGGTGGAGTGTGATGACCCAGTTTTCTGCTCCCCCTCCTCCCACTCCCCTGCCCCATCTGCCACCGTTGTTTTAATCCACTGGGTACGGCACACAGACGTACACACACCAATATTTCTGTGTTGCTCCCCCCCTGTTGGTAAAAACTGATATGTGTATCGCCTTCAAATGTCAGGACAGACTGATCATCTCTGTCTGATATTTAAGCGAAGAAAGACCATCATTTTTTCAAAGATGGAGGAAAAACCAAGGATGTGAGTACAAGACAAAGTGATGATGCTGTCCACTCCTCCGTTAGCATGAACGTGTCTCCCTGCCCAATAGCTTGCATTAGTTATAATGCTACTATCTGCTGCCCTCCAGTGGCTACAGACATCACAATAAAACAAAAACTGCCAAACCTCCTATGAATAATATCAAGTTACCGGTTATAACACTACATGGGACACAACAACATTTCCTTTTTCGACAACTCCTGCTTCTAGTTTTGGTTGGGAGACTTTAACTACGACTAAAGCCCAGTTTTCACCGCAGGAACTTGTGAGAACCTTTAGAGAACAAGGGACTAAATTAAGTTCCGGGGACACTTTATGGGGCCCAAAATATCCCTCAAAAAGGCCCTGGCCGGCGGTAATACTTTCTGAAAATACCAGAACCTTTGGGTTGGAGTTTGCTGGGATGACCGTCGCTGATTGGTGAAACACACACAGCAGACAGATGATTTACTGTGGAGACAGATGCTCTTAGTTTAATTATCCTCTGCTGCATTTCATTCATTAGATCCAATGTACATCAGTAAATACTATGCAGTAGTAAATATGTCGTCGCTGTGAGACAAAACTTCACATTAATTTGGGCTAAAAGACTAAATGTCCCGGGAACATTTAGTGGAAACCTGGCTTAACCGCGTGTGTTTCTACTCACCAGTCTTTTCTGGTTCCTCGGGGGCGGTGCCAGCGATGCCGCTGCTCTCCAGGCCGAAAGCGGGGTCCACCTTTCCTGTGCTCCTGGCTGCCTCCTGCACCTTCTTTACATGAGCCTCCACCAACTCAGCTGGCACCTCCTCACGCACACGGGAGAACTCCTCTGCAGACAGAGAGAGGACATTTATTAATTTTAGGGCTGTCACTTGATTAAAAAAATCTTATTGGAAGAGCTCAAACAGATTTCAAAGATGTGTCTCTTAAGTTTCATCTTCCGTTCGTAAGTTCTAACCTAGAGCTGCCCTGGCGGCAGCAGACGCCACTCTGGGGTCGACCACAGAGGCCAGGAAGGCTACTGTGCTCATGACGGGGTTTCCAGACTGGCTGAAGGGTATGGGCTGGTAGGCCAGAGGGCCCAGGGAGGCCTCAGTGCTCTCCATGTATGGATCCTCTATGGGCAGCCGCAGGAAGTGCAGGATACACTCGTCCTGGGTGCGCGAACCGATGTGCTCAGACACTTTGTTCCAGTCGTCTTTGAACATCTCGAGGGCCTGGAAGAGGTGAAGGGAGTGAATGTACAAGTCAGTCATAATATGTTGTTAGTGTGCAATATTCAGAGGTATGCAGGATCATAAAAGCAACTGAAGGATGGAACGACAGAAGAACAGATTAAGGGGAGACACTACAGGTGAATGAGGTTAAAGTTTTAACTAATAGTTTTTTTCTGACATTTTATAGACCAAACAACTAATCGATTAATCAACAAATAAAATAATCGTTACTTCTTATGTTTCCATCAATATTTATGACAGCTCATTGAAAGAAGAGACTGAGTTTCAGCATTCAGCAGGCAAACATATTCACAATATTTTTTTTTTAACAGGTTTTTTTCCTCTAATGTCCCGTGAGACTCACCTCCAGCAGCAGTAGAGTCTCCTGCTCGGTCCAATCCCTGGTGGAGTTAACCGCTTTACCCTGTAGGGAACCAAAACCAAATGATCACATAAAGATAGAGTTTGTGTTGGCAGTATTTTAAGTAGAATAGCAAAGAGGGTTTCATCCATTTTTGCCTACAGCCTCCAATATACTGTATGTGAAAAGGCTTAGGCCATTTCATCACCGTTTCCCGTTTTCCCCTTCGCTCACCTTTTTAGAAACCCTAAGAAACCATCTCACCAGCTCAAGAGAAATAAAATCATAATGTGGAAAACATATTAAGGGTTGTTAAGCGAGTTGTGTGCCGACCTTGAAATTTTTCTTGTTGTAGAGGTCGGTGCGAAGGCCGAAGTTCTGCAGGTCGATGGCCTTGTCTTTGTTTTTGTCTGCGAAGTTGGGCATTGGCTGCTGAGGAGGAATCTAGAGGGATGAAATACAACACATGAGCAACAATGTTTGCGTAGTTTTAGTGCCTGTAGATACGTCTTTCGGTATGTTTAGCAACGAAAAACAACTTTTTTCCATTTTACAAACTCCCTTCATCCATCCATCACTCACTCTGTCTTGTATATTTTAGTCGGCCTTACCGGTGGGGGTCTGTGGTTCAGGGGCATGAGGCCAGATGGTGTGTCAGCCAGCACAGTGAAGTGGGGTGTGGGTGGGGGGCCCATGGGCAATGGGCGACTCTCAGAATCGACCTGGTAGTTCACCAAACCCCACTGCTCCAAGAACGCATGAACCCTGGAGACAGCAGAAAATCAAAAGCATATTACATGTTATTTCTGTCTCTTGAGAAATTGTCCAGTTTATTTCAATTAATTCATAAAAAGGAAATGCTGAAGTGAATTTTCCAGCAGACTACATGCCTACTATTGCTATACATCACAATTCTCTGTGATTATCTTTGGGCAATATGCCACTTAGTGGGAAACCCCTTAGTTGTGAAACCTCCGAACTAATACAGTGCCTGATTTAGTTGTTTGAGCAGTTGCTTCAATATTTATCTATCCACGGACCAATATTTAACCACCACAAATAATCTTACACTGAGCAACACCCTGTTCCGGGGATAGAAAGTAAACAAACAGAACCATCCAAGCTACGGTTGTTTGCTAGTGGGTCCTGGTGTTGCGCTCTTTTGTTCACATTAAAAGTCAAAGAAAATAGTTTCATGAAGAATGAAAAAAGAGCTTGACAGAAGTTCCCACGCTGGCTTCTTTCTCACCTCTGCACAGCTGGCTAATCACAGCATGAAGTGGGCGTGGATGTCGGACTATTGGTATACAGAAATTTTGGGCACAGCCCTCCCAATCTGAAGTTGCAAAAGTGTGGGGGAGGGGGAGGGGGGTTTCCGAAGCTATTTTACCATCTGACAAGAACTTCTGATGGAGTATATTGCCCTCTCTTAAGAATGCATAGTCTCTGGTATAACTGCATCACTATGACTAAAATTACAGCATTTACCTTCCCATTGGATCGGGAACTTTGTTTATTGGGGAGTTTTACAACCACTAGTGCACATATAAACCTGCAGTAGGTCTTTTTTAATTTTCTCACCTCATGATGGCACAGACATCCCCGGTCAAGTTTCTGCGACAGGAGGTGGAGGTGAGGTACTCCTGAGGGTTTAGCCGATATGTGTCGATCATGAAGTTACGGTAGGCCAGGTATCTGTCGAGGAGTCGAGAGAACCACAAAGAGATTAGCATGATATACCACGATTTTGGTATCGTGACAAAACTAATGTGTGGATGATGGGTGTGTGTGTTTAAACTCACATCTCTGGAGTTTTGGACTTGTTCTTTCCGTTGAAGAACTCGGGCAGGGCTCTTCTCTCAATCTCATGGATGCTAGCAGGAACGGAACACAAATGGAAAAAGAAATCAAAGATTTGGTTTTACGATCAATGATTTAACATGATTACAAATTGACTGTGGCTCCTTATTTGCTATATTACACCCTGTTTAACAGTTGTTCAAAGGTTGATTGCATTTTTTCAATGCTTTTATTCTTAACGTCTGTATTATTGATATTTATTGATATGCACTGTTCCTGTCAAATAAAGAAAGAAACTAAACTAAATAAAAAGATTCCAACTTATATAACTTCTTCAAAAGCCTCGGTAATCTTCTTAAAACTAAATGGATGTACAGCATTATAGCACATTATATTTGTGCCTTCAGTTCTCATTACATCACCACATGAAATAAAAAGGCAAAATCCGAAAGTGTGTAGTAGTAATGCGTTTATCTTCGTTCCCCAGCTCTTACCAGTTGTAGTCGAACCAAGCACCGTAGCTGGGGATGATGATGTGGTGAGTCTGTTCAGTCACATTGTCTTCGCTAGAGTCCATCAGTCGGTTGATTTCAGCTTTGCCCTGTTCCTCATCATCCTGCAGAGAGAGACAAAGCGTCAGGCAGGTCACCATGATGATGACTGATGATGCCTTGTGCTGTATTTCTCTTTTTCCAGGCATATATAATTACTGCGACTGTTTTTCGTGATTCTTTCAGGCACCACTGATGCATTTTATCTCGATTATGTATTGAGTATATACGATATATACCATGGTCTTTGCCTGATGAAGACCCAGAAGGGTCGAAACGTTGCATTTCTTGGTCAAGTACATTTTATGGGAGATAAAATCCAGTATGACAAAAACCTACATTTTTCTGATTACAGATTCTTTAATGTGTGTTTTTCATTTGATATTTAAGGTTCATATAATTGAAAACTTAATTCCTAGAGAGAGCGACATGGCACTTTATGTGGGATGTGTCTGAGACCATTAGTCAACAATGACATCCTATCCTTGAGAGGTTTGACTGTGACAACACCACTTTGAGCTCTGAAAACATCTGGTGGGCATCTGTCATCACTGTGGACATTTTTCAGTCTATATCATTTTTCGTTGTTCGTAGCATAGACTGTTCGCTGTATCATGACGTCCAACAGTTGAACATACATCAGTGTGATAAGACCTACCTAAAATGAAACCATCTATGGGAAAAAATAGTTGGCATGTTGGCCCATGTCCCATTCACTAACATGGAGGAGGCAGGCTTATGACCTATACTGCAGCCAGCCACCATGGGGCGATCAAGATGTTTTGGCTTCACTTTTGGGGAGCTGTCATGTCGTCCATATAAACAGTCTATGGCTGGTAGCTGCAGACCGACTGAGAAGCCAGGCAACAGTCAGCAGGAAGTCTGAGTCATTAATCATCTCACCTTTCCACCAGACAGCACAGAGTCATCCTCCATGTCATCTGGAAAAAGTAAAATCTGATTTTAGTTGAGCTAAATCACGAGGGCCAATACTCATATTTGAAAAGTATCTTAAAATGTTGTCAAAAGTTGTTCTTCTGAATTGATTACTGTAATTTATACACAACTAAACAGATTAATTCTGTTATAAATACATACCCAAGTCAGCCAATGTCCCTCCTTTCACAGGGGTGTTCTCACTGTCTTTCTTTGAATTTGCTGTGTATGGAAGAAAAGAGGAAAAAGATTAATACGTAATAATACGTAGACTGCTGAAATTTAGCCGTGGGCATGGAGGCATTATCCGGCACTCTGGTTTTCAAAAGAAGATACTAAAATAGATAGAACGAGAGGAATGTGTGTGTGGGGGGGATTTTTGTTAAAGTGGGACATCCCAGATGGGACTTGGTCTAAAAAGAGCATCTTTAGTAAGGATTGTGTGTTTTGGATTTAAAAGGAATCTTTAAGGAGAATAGAGATCAAGCTTCATTCATCACTAGTTGTTACAGACTTTGACTTATTAGTGGCGCCCCGCCACGATATGGATATAACCACCGATCTCCTGATTAGTGGACAACCCGCTATAACTCCTGAGGCACAGCTGCCCCAACAGTCGGGAAGATGTCACCCTGGGCTCAGGGAACTTTTGATTGCATTTGTGATCAACATTTTCTAGATAAAAATAAGCATTGAAAAGATGATAAACAGTTATTGTTTGTCATTCCTACTTTGGCCTTGGACAGCACATTAGACCACAGTAGATCATGATTGTGATTGCCAGTACGATAACATTCATGGCACAGCTGTTATTTTGACATTTTCATCAAACTGCTGCCTCAACCTGGTCATTCAGAGTGATCATGTATTAAAATCAACACATACCATTTTTGGACACGCTGCCCTCCTCCATGCTGGCACCAGCCGAGGAGTCGTCCAGGTCCTTAGTCATGTCCTCCTCTGTGTCCTCCTCTTCGCCTCTGTGACCCCGTCGCTTCCAGTGGGGCCCCGGGTTCCTGACACCAAAGAGAGTCATAAGTCAGTTAAATGTCACTGGAAAACCTCAACAAAAAAATCTATTTTAGCAATTCAGTATAGCATATCTAAATATCTAAGATTAAGCATCTAAAGCTGTTTCTGACAGCTTCCTGAAACATCTTTAGCTGTGCAAACAATAAAACCATCAGCACAGAGGACTTAAAGTCAGCGTGTGTTTAGACTTAACACTGTTGTTTCTCTGCCAATGTCTTGCATTGTATTATTTATTTTCGGTTTCAAGTGCATAGACATCTTTGGTGACATTCGATAGAATATGTCTGGTGATATTCTACATTTTTGTTTTTGCCACCACCCCTATAAAAAACTCAAAAACTACCAATGAAAGTCCAAGAACTATTAAAAACACATCAATGAGCCACACTGTTGGACTGGGTAACGTTTTCCTCCATTACCATGAACATGGCAACTGTAGTTTAATTGGAGTCAGTCCCACATACACTGCCTTGCTGGCAAAAATACTCACTAGAGCACCAAATGTGTATTTATCTGCCGGTTAAAATAGTCCCCAACAAATGCACTATTTACTCTTATTTATTTACATTCACTAAAAACAGTGCCTAGTTGTTTAGGGAAATTACTGAGTCCTATCTGCTACATTTATTCAATCTTACAACTTGAATTATTTGCTCTTCCTCTGGCTATAAAGGGGAATATTAAAAACTGGCCTCCTTACCCCTTCTTTCCTCCCTTCTTTCGGGACTCGGCAGGAGTGCTGGGTGGCGAGGGCGAGCGCCTCCTCTTCTTGCTGGCAGAGTTGGCCTTGCGCTCCTTGCGATCGGGTGTACGGGAAGACTGATCAGAACAAACCCGTGCAGCGCAGGGAGCGAGGGATGGAGGATGAGAGAAAGAGCCGCAGAATGAGAGGATGGAACGGTTGCACACACAAGGAGGGGAAGCGGTGGGAGAACGACGGCGGGGAGGGGGGAGGATGCCGTGGAGGTGGAGGAGACAACTAGGGTTCCTGTATACTGTCCTCTATCTCAAAGTAGCTTCTCTCTCACCCAAACCTTCACTTCATGATTTGTGCATTGTGGTGAAAGATTTATCTGCCTCTGAATTAGTACTGCACAATTAACCAAAATTTTAATCGAAATCGCAATACGGCCTATTGCACGGCACAATTGCAGGAGGCACAATATTTGTTAGCCCTACCATAAATTATCTTTAGAAAACAAACCCATCTTTTGTAGTGGTAGATCGTCTTAGTTCACATTAAGGCTGACAATCGATTAAAATATTTAATCTGGATTAATTGTATGATTGTTTATAGTTAATTGCGATTAATTGCAAATAATTAATAAATATATATATATTTTTTTGGGAAATCAATAAAAAACAAAACAATGACAAATATTGTCGAGAAACCCTCACAGGTACTGCATAGCATAAAAGATAAGCTCCAATCATAAAACCGCAAGCCCAACAGGCAACAACAGCAGTCAGTGTGCTGACTTGACGATGACTTGCCCAAAACTGCATGTGATTATCATAAAGTGGGCATGTCTGTAAAGGAGAGACTCTGAATCAAACTGGCCTCTGATAAGCCTCCAATCAGGTGGGAGCATTGAAACATCTGCAGGGCCAGTTGGCTAAATGTTATTGGAAACATGTGTGAGTACTTCCATCAGGTGTCAGTGAATAGAACAAGACAAAAAGATGTAGTGTAATTTTTAAACTAGAACTAAATGTCCTTCTTAATGAATCCTTCACATGGCATCTAACTGCAGTCACGGGAAAGCTTTTGTCCTGTGAGGCAAAGTAATGTGTGGCTAGTAAACCTACATTACTAATTTACCAGCGTTTGTTCTGATTATTAAATTCTGGAAATTGTTCAAAATCATTTTCCCAAACAGACAGAAACCCTGAATACATTAGAAGGAGACAAAGAGTGAGGAAAGGCTTGGAAAGGATGGGCAAGAAACGGACAACAGGACAGACGAAGGAGAACAACGACACAGCCACATGCAACAAAACACAAACTTGCAGCAAAAACATGCTTCACAAATCGGCATTCAGACTAATTTTCAAATGTTTCCACCGCCAACTTTCCATACGGTACAGAATTCATGACCAATATGTTCATGAAAAGCCAATTTGAACATTCAGTGTCTTTTGTTGGTTAGTTAAAACAATTATTTATATATTATCATGTGGTTGCTGCTGACATACAACAACGACAAACAGCAGGGACTCGAAAACTTTCAGACCCAGGATTTTCTGGGACTGGGACGGACAAACACACAGCACAATCACCTACCTCCTCCTCCTTTGGGAAGATCCTCTGACGGAAGTTAACTGGCTTCTTGTTCTCGTCCACCTCGTAGTCTTCTTCAGTCATCCACTCATTGTAGGCATCCGTGTCTAAAACCCACTTGGCGTGGACCTGAGTGGGAAAGGGAGACAGAGGTTGAGGCACGCTGTTCAACATGATCGAATCTCAGTGTGCTGATCGTTTATTATTTGTTGTTTATCCTACTAGAACTGGGGAATACGTCACAGTACAGAAGCTAAAGACGCTCTAACTATTATTTCACTGGGAGTTTTTTTGTGACAATAGCCCCATAGGTTAGAAATTCAAAGTTATTTTTCCATTTTGGTTTAAAGATGTTGAACTTGCTAAAAGTTCCTTCTCTGCTTGTACTTTTTATTGCTCACCTTCCATGGCCTGTCAGTGCTGGGTGGGTCCTCCACGTCCCCATCCACCTCGCTGGCTGATACCCAGGTATCATAACTAATAGAATAAAAAACAGCCATGGGTCAGTGATAAGTACAATAAGAAGCAATAAGAAAGACACGTCCATCCAGTGTCTGGTTAGATAGGTGGGGGTGCTGGATCAAAGAAATATCTAACAATTAAAACAGATAGGTCGGCACACTGAAGAGCTCTCGTTAGTGACACGGCAATAAAAGTCCTAACGAGAGCTATTTGGTGTGCTGATCTGTTTTAATTCAGCGATAAGAACATCATTGATGAACTGACATGCTGTCTCCAAGACTAAAACACAGGCCTGAAAGAGATTTAGTTATCAGGTATAGAAAGGATAAAAAATAGGAGATTTACTGAATGGTGGAAAAATTGCAAGAAAATGAAAAAAATCAATATTGCAAATCTGAATAAAAAAACAAAACACAATTTAAAGCACAAATATTCTACAGAACTGTTAGTATAGCACTGTTTTTAAAATTACTTTGGGAAATCTGAAAGTTTGTTCAAATCAATCTACTCCCATAGAAGTCAGTTAAACTTTTAAATGGAATATAAATGTTGGGTCTGTTTAGCCCCTTCAGAAGACCTCTGTTTTCAGACTTTAGAAAATCTAGCCCGTGACGGAAGACTTTGACCAATCACAGGCCATTTCAGAGAGAGAGCATTCCTATTGGCTGTGCTCCGGACATGTGACCAGTGCTTGGTGTTCCTTCAGGAAATCTCAACATGGCTGCGGGGTCACAAACTTTCTCATTTTACAGCTAAACCATGCACGACAAGACGATTCTGCAAACATTTGAGGTGAGAAATAGGCATTAACGTAACATAATATTGATTCATATTTGATCAGCGCTGCCTAGTTTGACTGCTTGGTCGGAGTTTGCGAGTGACTGACAGCCAGCTCTCATAGACAGCAGGTCTCAGGTCAGCTTTGACTGCTTGTTTTCCTCCGGTCTGTGAAATCTTGCAGATGCCGTTAGGAGCACCGGAGAAAACCGGAAGAAACACAGGCACATGATTTTTTTCAGGTTACCTGTTTCATGCACTACTGTCAAGATATAGCGACCGTTTAATAAAAATAACTTTTTGTTGATCATATTTGTTCCAATCTTGCCTACTTCCACTTTAAAGAGTGTTTGTGAGCCTCTTTCTCGTCCTCTCTGCTCACCTGTCTGGGGAGAGACCCCAGTGAACCAGCACCTGCTTGTCTTTCCTCATGACAGGACGAAGCCACTCATCTGCAACACACACAAACCAATGCTGATACGAATATACACATTGACCAATAAACTATAAAAAACACTGGAGTATTATAACTGTATTTATATTTTTACAAACGACTCACTTTTTTCATTGATACAATAAATAAAACACTAGTTTTAGGTTTTAAAGATACTGCATGTGGGAGAAAATTAACCCTAAATAGTATGTGGTTATTGACCTAATCCGTGCATTACAGATAATTCAACCCTACCTTCTTCTTGTTGGGATGGAGAGGGGTAAATGTGGTGGGTGGCCTTTGACTTGTCATCAGTAATGGTGCCCTGGAGAGCACAGAGTGGAGAAAATAATATTAAACAACCAAAGACACAGATTAACAGAGTTTGTCATTAGAAAGAACCCTTCTCTAATTCACAGACAAATAATTTCTTTGGCTAGTTTGACGTAGTAGGTTTGGGCTCACCTGGTGCCTTTTGATGATGTCTTTGAGTTTACTGGCTTGTTTCTGCTCGATGTCCGTTGACAGGAAGACTGTGGGTCGGGTCAAGCAGTTGTTCTAAAAGCACAGAAACATTAAGTTAGAACCAGAAAGTTTATTCACATAAATACATAAAGAACATCTGCAGACTGCAACAGACAGTGCTAATTGGGACACTGAACTGTTCATCAAAGCAGCAAGGGTATGAGTTGTACCTGGACCAAGTTCTTCTCTACATTTAAGAACATTTCCACATTCCTGTCCATCCGGGAAGGATTCTGCAGGTCAAATCTACGCCTGAACAAAGAACAGTAAGACATACAATGAGATGTGGTTGCAGCAATACAGTACAATACAAACAGCAGCTGCAAACGCAGAGTTTTTTTTAAGAGTGACAACAAGAGAGTGAAAGCATGACAAAGCCAATACCACTACACAAGGGTTAAAGTTAAGGTCAACAACACAAGTCTTTCTATGGAGGTTACCACAAGTCAACTCACCACCCCTGCTCGCTCTTAAACTTGTAGACCGACCCCAAGATGTGACAGAGAGCAGCTCCTGCCTTGAAATCCAGGAAACACTTGGCCTGAAGATAGAAGAGAAACAATGAGGATGACTTCAGCACTATGGATATACTATCTCTGAATTTCATAAATGCCACAGGACACAAACACCACAAAAAGCATGTGGTTTTAATAGAAATACAAAATATGAGTGTGTTGTGCTTACAGGAAGTTTGGTAAGAGCCGGATTGTTGACCCTGCGTCCAAATGCGTCCTCCTGGAACTGCAGCAGCTGGACCACCAGGCCCGCCAAGGATTTACTGGAGGGGGAGTCATTCTGGACATACTGGGACCAAGCACAGATATAAACAGTCATTAACACACACAAACACACACCAGTGAAACATATACACACACATCTAGAGCCGCACAATTCGTCACAAACAACTGACTATGAAAATAAAGGACAAGCCAAACTAAACGGGGGAAAAGGTGACACAAGACCCGGTCTATTTATAATGAGGTTAATATCAAGGAGATCCACTTCTAGCCTTAAAAACACATCCAACTTAGCTGTTTTAGCTACGATGATATCATATAAACAAACTCAACTCAAGTATCTGGGTTAGCATTTGTGCAGAAGCATGTTTACGTGTTTAGTTCCAGGTGTATTTAACTAAGTCTCCAAAACTGCAGCCACAATTCCTCATCTATAGTTTATTTAATATGATTGATTTCTTCAACATAACCGGCTAAAGTGTGTCAGTGGGTTTCAATGGGAGCATGAACAGACAGGAGATCTCTTTTGGCAAGGCAATGCAGATTCATTTGTGTAGAACATTTCTGCAACAGGGCAATTCAAAGTGCTTTACATAAAAATTCAAGAACATTGCGACAAAGTGCAAAAGAACATTAAGGCATAATTAAGACAGTTATAAAAACATAAAAAACATTAAAGATTCGAAAATAAAAATAAGCTAAAAGTAAAAGCTATAGGATAGAAGCTAAAATAGAATATAACACACAAGAATAAAAGCTCTAGTGCAGTACAAGATCATTATCTGGTTTAATAAAAGGCAGCAGCAAACAAGAAAGTTTTAAGCTTTGATTTAAAAGAACTAAGAGGTCTCCTGAAGAGACAGGAACTTAGTGGGTGAATTGAGCCTTACACTGTCTGGTCTGCTGCTGTGTTGACAAAACTCACTCACTCACTCACTCTTCAGGCACAAAATACAACTGGAGCTTGCAAAACGCACACAAGTGATGATCTGATGATTATTTTCTGACTACAATGTAATGAAGCGTTTCTATTTATTAGTAGTTTATTATAAGTAGTTTGCACATTTGGTTAGTTTCTCGTGGCCTTTTGCAAATGCACATATGGGAAGCTTAGCTGATGATTTTGGTGAATTGAGAAAAGTTGCACATATAAAGTGAACATCTGCAGCAGCTGTAACATCCATCTGCTGCTCGTTTGTAAACACTTTAAGTGTGTTATTAGTGATGGCACTGAAGGAGCAGCTAGCCAGCTAACTAAAGGTTGAGCAGGCACTAAATACAACTGCGCTTGCAAAATGCACACAAGTGATGATCTGAAGTTCATTTTCTGACTATAATGTAATGGAGCGGTTATATTATGAGTAGTTTGCATGGTGTCCCGTGACTATAAGCTTCTCGTGGCCTTTTGCAAATGCACACATGGGAAGTTTATCTGATGATTTTGTGAATTGAGAGAAAGTTGCACATATAAAGTGAACATCCATCTGCTTAACACAGTTGGTTATTAGTAATGGCTGTGAAGGAGATCTCTTTTGGTCTTTGTTTGACTAACTTAGTGGGTGAATTGAGCCTTGCAAGGTCTGGTTCTGCTGCTGTGTTGACAAAACTCAACACCGCTCACTCTTCAGGCACAAAAACACAACTGTCGCTTGCAAAACACACACACAAGTGATGATTTGAAGTTTATTTTCTGACTACAATGTAATATTATAAGTAGTTTGCACGGTGTCCCGTGACTGCTAGCTTCTCGTGGCTTTTTTCTAAAAGCACATATGGGAAGTTTACCTTAATATTTTGTGAATTGAGAAAAGTTGCACATATAAATTGAACATGTGCAGCAGCTGTAACATCCATCTGCTGCTCGTTTGTAAACACTTTGAGTGTGTTATTAGTAAGGGCTCTGCAGGAGCAGCTAGCCAGCTAACTAAAGGTTGGTCTATCTAATAGATAAACATCTTTTGCTCAGGTAAAGTTAGAGTATGTTGCAGCATACTAACACGAACATGTGCTAACTGGGTATCACCTGTAACTCACAAACACAAGTCTGTATTAACAGTATACACTTAAAGCTTTAGTTGGTGTAGTGTGGCGGCAGCAGCAGCTAGCTCTGTTAGCTCCATTGTGCCAGCAGGACGCGGGCCGTTACAGAGAACCAGTGCTAGTTAGCTTAGCTTAGCTCACCTTCTTGTAGTGCTTCCCGATCCACTGCCGCACCGACTCCAGCTGAGATATCGTCTCTGAACTCTCCCAGTATTTAGTGGACGGACCGCCGTCTTTCTTCCGTCCCACCGCGGTCGGCGGGGTCCCGGTGGCCGGTCCGCCGGAGCCTGAGCCCGTCCCGCCTGCCGTGGTCGCCGTGGTCGCCATTGTGTGTGTGTTGTTAGCTGCGTTGTCTTTCTCTCTTTCTCTCTGCTCAGCGGCGTCGCTCCGCTCACAGTGACAGAGTTCGAATGATATTGCGCAGCCGCAGACGGGTTGACGCTTTAAGTCTCGCGAGATTTGATGTTATCTGGGGTTTCTGGGAAATGTAGGCAATTTGGGTCTGGGTATCATCGGATAATCCATGATTCATTTGTAATCAAAAACAAAAAAAACGGAAATACGATTGTTTTTTCGTTTTAAACCAAAAAATGAATGGTTTTGATTCTACTTGTGCTTTTTTTTATATTGGTAAAATATATATTATTGATAAAATATATTGAAATGTAGTTATAATACTGTCAGTTAAATCAAGATTAAAATATATAATTACAATTAATCACATTATTGTCCATGATTAATCACCATTAATCATTTTTATTTTTTTTACGTGTTCAAAATGTACTTTAAAGGTACAATGAAAATTTTAAATGACTTGCCCCAAACTGCATGTGATTATCATAAAATGGGCATCTTGAGGTCAGCGGTCAAGTTTTCGAATGATATGTGCAGCCGCAGACATGTTGACACTTTAAGTCTCGCGAGACTTGATATTATAGGGGCTTGGATTATATTGGATTTATTGTCCTTTGTTTTTCTATCAATTGTTACTTTGGTTTGCCGTTTTACCACCTCACCACCAGCCATCCAAGGAGGGATCTGTCTGAATTTACAGATTATTTCTTCTACTTTTAATCTCCTGAGATCTTTGAGCCTTTACTTCTAATTCTTTGACTTTTACTCTGGTGCCACATGAGGTTGACATTTGTGGTTCAGAGTAAAAATTCTAATCTTTATCAATTCAAGTCTTGAATGTCTTTGTCATAATGCACAACAATTACAGTGGAGCAGTCATTGGCAATGACATTTATTTTGCTCCCTCCAACAATGCTACTACAATATGCAAAAAAACAAGGAAACACAAGTAAAAAAAGATCAATTACATGAGACATATCAACCAGGGGTCCGGGGACCCCCAGGGCTCCTTGAGGGAGTTCCAGGGGGCCCCCATTAAATGGGGAATATTTCAGTGTTTAATTCACTATAGAAGTGAGCCCAATGTGAGTAAGAGTCATAAGAGTTACTATTCTGATCATAAGTTTCACTTCCACTGTGTTGACAACTATAGAATTCTGGTCTTAGTATAACCAAAATGTTTTCAGATGGAGGTCCCTGAATCTAAATCTTATCAAATGGGGGGTCTGTGAAATGATGTGTACCAATTAAGGGGTCTTTGACATGAAAAAGGTTGAGAACCACTGCTCTAAGGAACTTTCCAGGCTCTGTGGTTCCCCTTTTGTCCACCAGATGTCCCTAGAGTCTTCTGCCCTTTGACAGTCACCTGCTTCTGCTCCTCACTGCACACCTGAACCTAAATTCCCTCATTGTGCTCCAGGACCAGGTTGTCAGTGTTGCAGCATGCCAGCATGTTTCAGCAATCCGTGCCTGTCAGTATCCTACTTCTGTTCTTGTTGTGTACGTCTGCCTGTTCCCTGTGTTGTTGACCTGCTGCCAGTGTGTCACCAGCTTCCTTTCTTCCCCTTGTTGTTGAACTGTTGCCTTCTTAGACAAAGTCCCTGTAATTCAACCACCCTGCATGTGTCCGTATTGGTTCCTTTGAATTGTGACACTTACTGTGGGGTTTTACTTAGAGGGTCCAATAAGACGTTTTAATGGCCATTAGAGGAAGGGGTCATTTAGGTAATTATATTGGTCCTTTAGGTTTCATTGAGAAGGTTCTAGAGGTCCAGTAGTTGGTTTTAGTGGTACTTTAGGAGGTTGTAGTGGTCCTGTAGTGCGTCTTGTGGTTAATAAGGAGGTTCTGGATGTCTTTTAGGATGTGCTTTGGTACTTAAAGAGGTTCTAGTGGTCATCAAGGGGGTTTTAGTTTGTTTTTTTTACCTTAATTTAACCAGATAAGTCAATCGAGAACCAATTTTCATTTACACTGACGACCTGGCCAAGAGGCAGCGACAGAAGGCAAGTCAATACAAGACATTAGAACATACAGTAGATATAACTAATGCAATAAAACAACATTAGACAAAATGAAAACATCACAATATATACATTAATTAGGTGACTTAGGTGATTGTATTGGTTCTTTAGTAGGTTTTAATCAATGAGGAGGTTCTGGAGGTCTTTTAGGAGGTTTTAGGGGCCCTGTAGTGGTTCTTGTGGTAATTGAGGTGGTTGTCCTTGTGGACATTTAGGAGGTTCATGTCTGTATGGTAAAAATGAGGCTACAGCAGTAGATTGTTGACATGATATTTATCAAGGTAAACATATTACTTGAATGTTTTATACAATATGTCCCATTCTTTACAAATGCAGATTGTATAAAAGCCAGCTGGTGGACTAGCCTACACAGTGATGTTAGCAGCAGCAGCAGCAGCAGCACTGTCCTTCCTTTATTTTAATTGTGTGTTGGCATTTGTTTTTATTGATCTGAAGAATGCTTGTAAAGGGAACAGCCATGATGGAACAAGATAATCCTCAACCTGCACTGATGGAAGATAACACATGCTATAAAATGTAATGACAGGAAAACACAATGGGGGCAAAGGGATTGAGCAGGACTCTGAAACACACTGCTAGAGGCTGACAGACTGTTACACTGTATACTGGACAGAGAAATACCAATATGTAGACTGACCTTTAAAGGTCCCATATCGTGCTCATTTTCAGGTTCATACTTGTATTTTGTGTTTCTACTAGAACATGTTTACATGCTGTAATGTTAAAAAAAACCTTTATTTTCCTCATGATATGGGACCTTTAATGCAGTGATAAACTAAACTCCCTTATCTCCTTTCCTTCTTTTCCTCCTTTCCTCTCTCCTTCCTTTCTTTTTCTATACATCTCCGTCAATTGTTCCTATCTTTTCCTTCTCTTTCCACCTTTCCATGCCCTTTCCTTCCTCTCTCTTCTCTCTCACTTTTCCTTCCTTCCTTCCTCCCCTCCATTCCCCCCCCCCTCCTCTCTCTCTCTCTCTCTCTCCAGCAGCTCTCCGCCCAGACACACCACCAGTCAGTCAGTCAGTCTCTCTCTCTCAGTCAAACAGCAGCTCACTAACAACAACACCACTCACAGTTTATCTTTACACCTGCGGATGGATTTAAAAACCTGACTGAAGTGGAGCCGAATGATTCACCTGTAGGATCAGAAAGCAGCTGAGAACTCTTCTAAAACGTGTTTTAAAGGACTTCACCTGCAGGATTTAAATATAATCTGAATGGTTTGGCGTTAACATCTCACTCTTCATGGTGGATTATTACTTTTTGAACACACTCTTGTTGTTTTCTAAACCTATTTTTGAACCACGTGAAGGGCTGACAGGTGAACAACGTCAGTGTGATGACGGACACGTTGGCTTTCAATCATGGGGTATCTTTTTTTTTTTACAATTACGCATTTTTAAACTTTCAAACGTGATTTTCCCTGAAGCTTACTTTCCTAAAGGACTGCCGTGAAAAGTATACATCGACTGACATTTCACTTTAATCATTTTTCGACCATAAAACGTGTAAAATCAGGCATATTCTCTGGACGTTTTCTTCCATCCAAACAGACAAGAGGAGCTGTCACAGTAACGCACCTTTACGCGGACATGTGTGCTAGTTTCCACGTTTAAAATCAGCAAAAACTTACCGAGAACGATGAAGAGGAAACCAGACACCCACTGAGGTAAGAGAGAAGAAAGTCCATTTCTAAGTGATATCATGTTTTATAGGATGTATTGATTGATTTGCATTTGAGAGGTTTGACCCTGCATGTTTCTGTCTGGAGGGAATTGATGCTTTCCAGCAGCTTTGTCCTTTACAAAGATGCAATAATGTATGGAGGCTTGATGGGGTAAGATGCCCATGCACCTTAATAACAATTAACTAACAAATCGAAATTGCAATAGTGCCTATATGCAGCATTTGTTAAAATTGCAATATTTGTTAAAGCTTCAGTAGGCAGAATTTTGTTTGCATCATTGGGGGAAAATTCCATAATAACCTTTCAGCATATTATAATTCAAGTGTTTTGAGAGATAACTAGACTTCTGCACTTCATCATGGCTCTGTTTTCAGGCTTTAAAGTCCCATATTATAAAAAAGTGAGATTTTCATCTTTTTTTTAATTATAAAGCAGGCTTAAGTCCTATATAAATACTGTGATAGTATTGAAACACTCAATCCACAGGGAAATACACACAGCCCGTATTGAGAAACTCTGCATTTGAAACACGCCGTCAGGATTTCTGTCCATTTGTGATGTCACGAATATACAATATTAAGACCCTTGACACAATTTTAAACGTAAACATTCTAAATGTGTCCCAGTTTATTCCTGGTTGCAGTGTATGTGAATGTCATCAGCTGACAGGAAGTACACATGGACCCAAGCTGTTGCCAGGCAACGCAATTCCATTGCAATTCCGTCAAAATGCGCTAAAACGGAGCGTTTCAGACAGAGGGGTGAATACAGGCATATTCAGGCTGACAGTATGAGCCCAATTAAATGAAATTATCGAAATTGCAATAGTGCCGACATGCAGCATTTGTTAAAATTTCAATATTTGTTAAAGCTTAAGTAGGCAGAATTGTGTTTGCATCATTGGGGAACAATTCCATAATAACCTTTCAGCATATTGTAATTCAAGTGTTCTGAGAGAAAACTAGACTTCTGCACCTCCTCATGGCTCTGTTTTCAGGCTTTAAAATATTTGATAAAATATGAATCAATATTCTGTTACTGTAATGCCTATTTTTCTCCTCAAATGTTTTCAGAAACATCGTGTAGTGTACTGTTTAGCTGTAAAATGAGAAAGTTTGTGATCTGGCATTCATGTTGAGATCTGTTGAGGAAATATCAAGCACCGCCCACCAGCCGGAGCACAGCCAATAGGAACGCTCTCTCTCTGAAATGACCTGTGATTGGCCAAAGTCTCCCATCAGATTTTTGAAAGCCTTATTGATAAATTGCCAAAACAAGTTTATTTTTTGTAAAATGTCCCGCTTACTACATATAGTGGTCAAAATAAAAGTTAAGGTGTTAATGATACAAAACAAATATTGGCCGATATATTGTTTTTATACTCTCGAATATAACTGGCTTTGGCCTCAAAAATCCAGTATTGTCCGGGCTCTGCTAAAGACTGTTCAATAATTGATGATTTATTGTTGCAGCAGTATTTCAATGTTGTAGCAGGTCCAGATCTCATCTATTGCAATGCATTATATTTTATGAGCTCTCCATAGCAGTGTGTTTGTAAAATCTTTCTCTGCAGAATAATAAAAAACAACAGCCAGCAGAGTAAAATGTGCAAAAATCAAAATCTTAAGAGTAAAGTATTACCTAAAATGCAACCTAGTTAGTTGCTTGCTTCCCACTTTTGAGAACTGAAATAGTTTTCAATGCGATGGCAGTGATTATTAGACTCAGGTCGAATTCAAATTCTCACTGTCATTGAGCACTTACTTGAGCACTATTTTTCAAATTCAAATCCCATTATTTTCCAGTTCGTAGTGCTTTTATTATAATATGAGCCAAATACATGCAGGTGTCTGCAGCTCAAATACAGTCTCTGTATGCTGTTCTGTGTCAGTGGAAACCAGAGTTTAAAGGGTCTCTATGTAAGAATCAGAAATGGCTTGTTAACAGCGACACCTGTGGCCGTTAAGTCAACAAAAGTCAGCGTCCTGTTGCTCGCGCTCGTGCTCGCTCTACATAGACATGAACGAGCATTGATCAACACAGTGAGGCGACAAACGTCAGCTAAAACCACAATATCACTCTATATTTCACCTGTTTGGCAGTAATGTTAGCTGACCAGACAAATGTCTCTCCATGAATCGATGCTGTTATTGTGTTTTCCTGCTTCAGCCTCCCGACCGTGTCAGAAGGAACAGGGGAGACACCGGAGTGTTGGTCGGAGACGATAATGTTACTCTTCTGCTGTGTGTAGTGTGCGCGCATGCACGTGAGACGTGGAGTGAGTGAGAATGAGCGCGGTGTGTGACTGAAGGCAGGCAGGCAGGCAGAGGAGCAGAGTGCAGCGTCGACTCCAGCCCTGGAGACCAAAGCTATGGTCTCCCCTGTGTCTTCTGGCCGCGGTCGGGAGGCTGGAGCTGGATTAGTTGACACTGTTTTGCAAGACGGGCTTCACTAGCTATAACTTTGCGGTTTTGGTGCTTCTGTGTAGTTTGTGTTGGAACAGCGTAGCCACACGCGAGTGCGCATAGGAAACACCGACCTGCAATGATTTATAAGAGTGTAAGTGTAAGAAGTTACAAACAGTCCCTTTAAATTAATTAAAGTGACCTTTTGGTTATACTGTTTAACTTTTAATAACGAATAATATCTTGGTGACTCCTGCTGCCTCTTGTATAACACTAACTAAAATGTACAGATACAGACAGGTACATTATTGGAATATCTAAATCAGTGGTTGAATTTTTACATATTTCTTGGATGCATCATTTTCAAAACAGACATTAAAAAAACTTTGTCATCAGTCAGTTAACATAGCTGTGTCTGTTATTAAATCTGTCCATTCTTAGGTGGATATCAAATGTTGGAGCATATATTTCAAGTTTTTTGTTCTATTTTTTATTACAGGATGACCATGCGTTTCCCCCAGTCTGAGATGTTCATGTGGGCAGGCTGAACTTGAGAAAACACTCATTACTTTCAGTGTTATACGCTAACTCTGTGTTGTATGAGGTGGGCATGTCTGCCAGGAAAATTGTCCTCTCATTTTGCAGCATCGGGGAGTTTTTCTCTCACGACTCAGCATGGCCCCAAACACACAAAAGCCACTCAGGACTGACGTAGACAAAATGATTACAGTGAATTCGACCATGACCAACCAAAGCAGGTCTCGGTGTCCTGACTATGTTATTAGATTTTAGTTACAGGAGGAAGTACGCATCATTCTCCATGCTCAGCAAACAGGACCTCATGTTGCATGTTTAGTTAATGTCTCCCTTGTGTGTGTCTACAGTTTACGGAGATCAATTATTCAGCCGTGGTGGAAGTGGACTACCTGCTGGGCTGGAGGATGGCCCGTTGGAAGAAGGGCACCTCTCTCCTGCTGGTTCTGCTGGTTCTGCTCGACCTACAGCCGGTCACCGGGCGATCATCTCGACACCGCAGCTTGAGACGTCAAACCCGAGAGCACCATGAACACCGGGCGAAACAGAATATCATGCTGGCTGTCATTTTACCACAGAACAACACAGATTACCCGTGGGCTTGGCCTCGCATCGGTCCCGCCCTGGAGCGAGCCGTAAAAAACGTCAACGCCGACCCCACCCTGCTTCCTGACCACAACCTCACCTACGCTTTCAAGAACAGCGAAAACAATGACAGCATCTGCTCCGAGTCCATCGCCCCGCTCATGGCTGTGGACCTTAAGTTTGCGTACGACCCGTGGGCTTTCATCGGTCCTGGCTGCTCCTACACCGCTTCCCCTGTTGGCCTATTCACCACACACTGGGACGTTCCCATGATTACGGCGGGCGCCCCGGCCGTCGCATTTTACGGCGGAATCTACCCGTCCATCACCAACACAGGCCCCACTCACAAGAAGCTCGGGAAGTTTGCCCTCCGGATCTGCGAGCACTTTGGCTGGCGGGAGCACGTGTTGCTCATGTTCAGTGACAACAAGGTGGACGATCGGCCATGTTACTTTGCTGTGGAGGGTTTGTACACCGAGCTGAAGAACATCAACATTACACGCGTTGACAGAGTGTTTGAAGAGAACAAGCCGGTCAACTACTCCCAGATCATCTCTGACATTCAGAACGACGGCCGAGGTGAGTCACCAGAGTAAATGTTGGTCACTTTCATTGTACATTTAGTTTGCAGTTCATCTCAAAGTATATGACTGGGGAACTTAAACATTTTGTGAGATGTTTCGTCTGCATCTTACAAGGTAGATGCTTTCACAAGTCCACTCTTGACCCTATATTCAGGCCCTGTCTATATTTTTGAAAATACGGAGCTGAAGAGCTGAGTTAATGGAGGTTCCATTGGGTTACATTATGACGCGTTCAAGCTCTACTCAGTACAAATGACTACTGAGCGATGGTAAATTATAACGTTGTCATGATGCGTTCAAATGTTATCTTGTAAAATGTAGTTTTTGGTGAGAAGCTTGAATAAATCCAGTTGTTTGAAGGAGATGTTTTCACAGGAATATAAAATAGATAATAGAGAGAGAACCTGTTTAACTTCCTAACACTAGCTCTAAGCAGCTTATGATATATAATTAGGACTACTAATGCCAAGATTTTTTTTTTCATAGTTAAATGAAATACAATAATTTATTTCCTAATCATTTGAATTGTGTGTTTTTATGCAAATAACCACTATAGATGACAATAACAAAGTAAAAGAATAACATTTTGATTTTAATGGTTGGAATGTAGCACAACACAAAGCAGCGCTCTGTTTATTTAAATGTGAAATTGCAATAAAAATATTTCGTCCCTAAAATCTATGAATGATCGAATGATCTCAATATTGATTAAAATAATTATGATTATCATTTAGGCCATAATCATGCAGACGAAGTTGAGTTGCTGCTTAATGTCTCCTTAAAATCTGCACCTGAGAAGGCGTTTTCAAAATCAAAAACTCCTAAAGCCTAAGACTCTGTTTGCATGTGGACAAGAGGCCATAACGTAGATGTTTTTGAAAATATCTGTATACGTGCAGACAGGGCCGCAGGGTCATCAGGTCTGGCAGGGTTCTGCTGTGTTGCCGCAGGTCTCAGGTCTCAATATGTCTAATAGACCTTTTTTAACAGCAGACATTTTGACTTGTTACAGGAGGTAAAGCACAGGTGGGATTAATGACATTAACAATGGCTCAGTTCCGGTAAGCTATTTCAATGCACCAGCACGCACAATACCAAGAACTGCAGCCAGCATCAATGTTATTAAATACACCCTGAGCTTTTTCTGCTATGACATGTCAGAATGTCTGCTATGAGAAAAGATCTAAATACCCAAGTGTATCCAGGCAAACTGTATCAGCTCTGATCAGAGTGTGAACTGCAGGAAAAGTAACTAGCATTGTTTTCTGTATTTTGGCATTGTTAGCCTTGATTGATAGTGACAGTCGAGGTTGATGGGAAACACGAGGTGAGAGAGAGCGAACAAAGAAATGCAACAAAGTTCCTCAGACGGAGCTGAAACGGGTATGTTGTGGTTGCTGTATATGGTCATGTGTCTGAACCACTCAGCCACCGAGCTGATGTGTTGCTGTTCTTTCTCTGTTTGGGTCTGTTTGGACAGCATTTTGGCTATGGTCTAAGTACCATACTTTATTTTGAAAATTAAGTGTGCTTATCATGCGGCAACCTCTCGGTCTGAAAAGTGAAGCCGATGTGGAAGTGCCTTAAACATTCTTTCTAATCGGCAACAGGGGGCGACTCTTCTGGTAGCCGATTGTATAGAAGTCTATGAGAAAATTAGCTTCTCACTTGATTTATTACCACAGTAATCATTGTAAATATGAGTTTATGGTTTCAATCGCTAGTTTCAAGTCTTCTTCAATACAGCAAAATGCTGAAAAATGAAAGTTCCTGCTGCAAGTAGCGTAGGCATTAAGAATCATCAGAGTAATAGTGAGAAGTGACAGTGTATAAAGGCGACCAACAACATTTGTATGAATGTGACTGGATGTTACTAGTCAGCTGGCTGCTGCACAGATGATGCATCAATGAACCAATGATACAGAGATAGCAGACGGTGATCAGCTGATTTTAATGATGTCCTTTATGACAACATATATACAAACTATTTCCTCATCAGGTCCACTTAGTAGACCTTTATGTGTTTTATCCATCAATATGACCGAGGTGGGAATACCAGGATGTCTGTAGTTCTGCGATATGTGTAGTTATTGAACCGATCAATCAGCTGTGTTTATTGAACAATGCTCTTTTAAGCCTGTTATTGACGTGCCTAAATGGAATCGATTTATCCCTTTCGCCTCAGCTTCTCAGCGTCTCCTGTTTCCAGTAATTCAATCCAAAAGGAAAAGATTCCTTCAGACTGCTGTCCTTTAACTGCCCTTTCTTCTTGCCTGGTTCGAACTAACATCTCAAAGAGAGTTTTGTTTTTATAATTATGCACTCGTGTGTTTTTGATGCAGCAGGTTCATCATCAACATTCTATTTGTGTTCCACTTCAGTTCTTCCCCGCTAAGTCCAGGCTGCAGGAATTAGCCTCAGCTCAGATAAAAAACACAAAAAGCAAATTGCAGAGCTACAGAGTGAGAACACAGCAGGAGATGAGCAGTCAAAGTGCAGCAGAACCGCACGTCTAATAAAAACCTGAGGTTGTGATGTTTATCACGGACAAACACGTTGATATGAAGGGCAGAGGGTTCAATAAAAGAATATGTAGCATTTTCAAAAGGAGTTTATCCTCTATACAGAAATCATTTTCCATTTTTAAAGCTGTAACCGCTTAAACCTGTTGATTTTCACCTTAAATTTCCCAACTTGGCAACCCTAAAGCTTATACTAATATATATATATATATATCAAGTTTCCTCTGTGTACAATCAATGTCCACAGCAAATTCTTGTTAGAAATTTTAGAAACAGATATCTTAAGATGATTTCTGACTTTGAAATGAACAAAAATGAATGGTAAATGGTAAATGGACTTGCATTTATATAGCGCTTTTCTAGTCTTCCGACCACTCAAAGCGCTTTAATCATCTCTAAAAGCAGCTAAAACATTTGTTCTTCTTCTGTTGTATTTCTGACAAAGCAGTTTGGTCCCTAATAGATTCCTAATAGTGTTCGCAGCAGCAACTACATGATGATTAAAACCGAAGATTTGGGCCACGTTTACCATTTTATCAGATGGAAGATTTCTGAATGTGCTATTTCTGGAGACATTGGGGTCGTAAAAGAGTCTGGAATTAAAACGGATTTACAGTAAATTGTGCAGTCTGTGGATAAACACATGGTTATCAAGCTAAAAATCATTAAAGAGGCAGCTCAGTTCCTGAAAGGCTGACATTTAGGAGGTTCTTCTCACCTAGTAAATACAGCCTGAATCACACACAGCATATCAGTCTTTATCTTGTTTTATAGCATCCAGTTAGCATGCACTGCAATAAAGCTTTTTATCTTGCCTACTGTACATTATTACACATGCACACAAACAAAATAAGCAAGTCCTCATTGTGAGCAGAAAGCCCAGCAGTGTGTTTTCTTGTTGATTCACCTGCAGCAGATATTCTGAGCTCATGTGAACAGAGTTATACAAACTGTCTGCTCGTCATGGTTTCTGCCTATCACTGTCATCTCTTTTTTTCTGCCCCTGCGAGCGAGCCGTTCAGCTCAGGTTGTTAAGTCAGACATTAGCTCCTGCTCCTCGCCTCAGGGCACCATCACTGCAGAAATATGAGCCGAATCGATGCGTCCACAGGCCAGACAACAGCTCGGCGCTGTAAATGTCTCTGCCCCGAGGACACAGTGGAAAAGTCAGTGAATGATGCGGCACATTTCCAGAATGGAGAAAGGTGCTCAGCAGCAACGTGCACAGCTGATGTTCTGACATTGAGACAAAAACACTCAGAAAACAAACGGCAACAACAAAAATCCCGACAATGACACAGAATCAAACCTATACAGCTTCATATCACAGCACGTTTGTACATTTTTGGTAGAAAAAAAAAGTTCACAATGACAGTTAACCCTCTGAGACCCACAATAGACCTGTTTGTCTTTTCTAGGGGGGTACAAGGGGTATTTAAGGGGGGCTTAGGGGGACTAACTTTAGGGTTAAAGATTGAATTGAAAATAGGAATATTGAATATAAAATGTGGTTTATTAAACTCACATATACATGTCTTTATTGAACTTATTATAGTATAATTATTGTAAGAATTATGCATGACTCATCATGCATGATACAGTACTCAGGTACAGGCTCATTCTTGTCTTTGAAAACAGCAGTTTGACTAAAGAGTCTTATCACTTGTTTTTTCAGCTTTCATCTAACTTCATCCTCCGATTTATTTAAGCAGCTGATTCAAAATAATGATACGTCTTGTGTTGCACCCAGAGATCAGCTAAATGATGTGGAAAATAAACTGACTTACTGGAGGATATGTTACATTAAGTTCTGATTACAAAAGAGCAGATTGAACGGAGAGAAGGAGAAATGTTTAATTAAACAATTAGTGGAATAATCAATTAGTCGATCAACAGAAAAGTAATCGGCAACTATTTTTATAATCAGTTAATCACTGAAATCTATTGTAGAATTTTCTGCTTTTCTTTCTTTAATTTGACCATAAACTGAATATCTTTGGGTTTTGGTCTGTCAGTTGGACAAACATCAAACAATTAATAAATGTATTGCTAAAATATTCTGCAGATAAACTCATAAAAAAGTAATCATATTTGCAGCCCCAAAACCTTTCTTGAACCTCAACACTGAAATCATTCCAAATCTAAATCTTTTTTTTAAATTAATAAGAACTAAAAACAAAGGCAAATATTTAAAATGAGATGGAAAAATAATTCATATATTCAGATATATTCAGTGCTGGATTTATGTTTGACATGCAAATAGAGGCAAGCTGTAGCAACATGGAAAACCTACGAAGAAAATATGACAATTTGTGAAATTGAAAAATGGTTTAGAGTTGAGATTTAATCAGAGAAAATGAAAACAAAGGAAGTTAAACGTAGTTAAAACATGTGAGAACAACTTTGAGGAGAAGCGAAGCAGCACTTTACTGCTTTATGCTCAGCTTTAGTAATAAAATCTGTCCTGTCACTGTGCTGAAGTTTAGTAATAGAGGCATAAATCCACCCCACAGTCTCCTGCTTCCTCTATCTGCGGAGGTGTACTAATCTGTAAACCATGCAAAAATAAACACACCGGCTCTCAATGAGCTTCCCTCTCCGGTTCCCACAGAGGCATAAAACCTCCCGACAGGGCATTTATTAACAGAGGTCAGGAACCTGCCGCCTTATATGGAAACTACATTCGGCCTATCAGATCTGTAGGTATTTCCTGCCAAACACACGCAAGCTAATTTTACCTTGTGTCCCTGCCTTTTGTCTACTTAATCAAACATGCAGTGACTCTTAAAGCTGCGTGGAAAGAGTGTGACCGTTCTTTTTAGAAATATCAGTAATACTGTAGTTTTAAGGAGGTCCGTGTTAATGGTTGTAGAAGCTGATGGAAGAAATGAAGGCCGTCTGAAATCTGTCTTTCGTTCACTCATTCACTTCTAACTATATCATAGACTCGACATAGTTCTACTCATGACGCTTTTACCCCTTTCACACCGAGGACTCAACAAGGGTTGAACCAGGGTTGATTGTGTGTCTGAAAGGGTTTATCCGCGTTGACTGACTCGCCCAGGTCAAGAGGTGGGTCAGACCAGGGTCGGACTGGGGAAATGTCCACCCAATGAAAGCATTTTTTTCACTAACGTTAGAGGCCACTGTGTGAGACTTGTGTCATGAAGTGTTGCATGATGGTAGTGTATTGTTTATTATTTTAAAATGTATTTTAAAATTGTAATCCCGCTAATAATAACAGAGTACAGTTACCTTTTATTGTATCCTCATTACGTAACACCGTTCCATGTCTTCCGTTACTCCCCAAGCCTGTATACAGTGCATGGATCTCACACTGAGACTCAAATTACACGCCGAAACAGTAAATATAGAGCTATAATATAGTAAATAGAAAGGGATTTTGGTCACAGCTTAAGAGTTTCTCTCCAAACTGATGTGTATCTACGATTGGAAAGTCTTCACTGCTGCATATATGATCTGTCCTTTGAAATCAAGTGTTTTAGATGACTACTGATTTTAAACATACTTTAAAGCGCCCTACAACTGTGTGATTTTGGCGGTCCTAGATGACAGTTGACAAGTATGAGATCATCGGTGGTCCTGGATCTCACTGTGAGACACATCCACTGAAAGACAATTTTGAGTTTTGGAGACTAAAGACAGATTGAAATGTACCCTCAGCTGTGCTGTACTGTGAGGCTTTAGGTGAAACAGTTGATGCTGACGAGCCAAAGTGGACACAACCAATTAACAGCAATGACCTACTAAAAAGTTTTCCAGCCCGGGCGGAACACCTGATTCATATTCAGACTGGGTTGTGTCTCATTAATGCAAAGCCATATGTTCCAGTCACGCTGAGAAGCGACAGGAGGGGAAAACATTTCCACCTTTGCTGCAAAACAAACACGCACGCACGCACGCACGCACGCACGCACGCACGACGACGCACACACACACGATTAGACTTCACCACCCTCCAGCCCTCGGTGACTCCTTCTCAGCATTATATGCAGAAAGGTGAATGCTGACACCAGACAATGACTATGAATTCCCCGCCTTTTTATAATCATGAAAATCAGGAGAGAATGTAAGAACAGCAGGTGTTCAAAACAAGGAAATTTATTACAGAAGTTTGCATACATAATAACAGTTAGTGTGTTTGCAGCATCATCACTGTCAATGTTATCCTTACACTGAGTGTGGAAAGCCCGAACAATTGGAACATGGGAGTGCCTTTGAGCAAGGCAGTTAACCCTAAACTCCTCAATTTTAGTAGTTGACTTTCCATTGCTTAATACGGATTATTGCTTCAGGTTAGGAAAATGTACATATGTAAAGCACTTTGTTCACGTCTGCTGGATAAAACAAGGTTAAGCAAACACTGTGTGGGACATTAGTATCATTTTGTCTAGAGTCACAAGTCAGTCTGTAAATGTTTCGCTCAGCTAGAGACTGAAGACAGTCTCTCTGCTTTTGTTGCTAAAACTGGGTGGAAACAATTACAGAGTTTAAAAATAAAAACGTGACTCGTTTAATATCATCAGTCCCGTGAGTCCCGTGAGTCGTTACTCAGTGAAGTTAATGTCAAACACGACCGTTTTCCTAAATCTGATTGTGTTGCCTAGACCTAACTTCCAGTGAAAACGGAAGTTCATTTTGCGCCTTGAGCGTATATCGACACGCCGTCCCTGACACGTCCAAAAGTAATGCCCGAGGGGTACCCCATGGTTCGGTCTCTGATGCTGAGGGGCACTGACCAAGTGTAGGTATTTGAAGAGTTGGGAGCTAGAATGTGTTGGTTTATTTCTGCTGTGAAGTTGGCCATTTTAACATGGGGGTCTATGGGGATTGACTCACTTTTGGAGCCAGCCTGAAGTGGTCATAAGATGAACTACAGTTTTCAGCCCCGGAGGTTGCTGCTTGCGCTGCACATTGGCGGATGGATACAATATTATTAAATCAAGAAATAGTTACAGCATGTAACTCCCCCTGAAACCACAAACGGTTGTTCTTGATTGATATTCCAGATTAGATTAATCTGGAAATTTTGAAAAATGATTTATCTTTCAGAAAAATGAATGCTTAGCTCTTGAAGGTAATGATAGTACACAAGGGTCTCAAACTCTCGCTGAAACCCTTTTAAAGATTCAGTGAATTACTTTATAGTTTTATACGAGATTCAGCAGCGCGAGAGGCAACAATTTGACAATAGGACAGTTTGAAAAAGCAGCCAGTCTGAATTAGGTGCAAATGCCTGATGCAAAAAGTTCGAGACAAACTTTGTGAGTGCTCCTTTGAGTGGAAGAATCAAGAGTTTTACAGAGATGCTTTCTGTGATTGAACAGCCCTCTAGCTGATTGAGGACTCTGGCCTGTCACCTCCCGCCACTTTTAAAGGTCAATAACAGCACGACCAATTAGGACAAGGGGGGGCGAGAGAGGCATCGTGACTTCTCGGCACTTGATTGCTCTCATGGAAAGATAGACGACAGACTGAAAATATTCACTTTGAGCCTCAACAAGAGAAACTAATTAGAGATTCCAGAGACTGACGGTAGTTAATCTTTCACAGGACTGCTTCTAAACTAATCAGCTCTGCCCTCATTAACCGAAGCCAATTTGCAGTTTAGTTAGCTTCTCACAGCTAACGGATGCTAATTAAGAGTGGATAGCTGAATGACTATATAAAGGCTCACTGGAGACCGTGGGGGCAGTGAAGCATTTCCAGTTAACTGGTCATTCTCATTTAGTGCGACTCGCTGTCAAACTGTAATGAATGCTTACATTTCTGGATTGTCAATGTTACCGGCAAGCAGTAACTGAAATGGATGTGTAACTAGGTGATTGCTTGTTTGCACATTAACGTTCCTGTTGAGCATGACAGGACGCCCACGTAGCTACTGATTTTTATTTTTTTTGCCCAGTGACTATGGCTATATAATCAGTTCTAAGTGTGATTTAACTCACATTTTGTCAACTTCTTAAATAATTTTACCATTATATGTGACTTTGATGAAACAAGTGGGGCAACTATAGCTAACTAATTGCTAAGTGAACATTAATATAAGTAATTTGTGCCAATTCTAGGCTTAACAAAGCTAGCTTCTACCAAGCAATTCAACATCCATTGATGCTAATAATGTAACGATGCCGGTCGCTAAATGTTAATTATCTTCTTTTTTTTTTAGCTACGTAGCATGATATTAAAAGGAAGGAGCTACCTCTGATACTGGAGACGAATCTAGGGTATGGCTGTCTTTTTTTGCCGAAGTCGAGGTGCCTATGCAGAAATTCACAATATCCAAATATGTGTGCTTGAACTGCCACCATGAGCATCCACATGTCCTCACAGCTACACAAACTATTGACCGAGTCATAACATATGAATAAAGCTCATCTTGGTTCGCTGTTGTCTGCTGCCATTTTTTCTGTCACTACGATGACGGTACGGTAGGCTAATAGATAATGACAGCCGGAACCATTGAACCTACGCATTGAGAAAGTAGAGAAAAAGAAAAAGTATCCATTCCTCAGATCTGCCTCACCCAGAACGGACAAAGTTTTATTAATTATTCTGACAATGATATGAAATGGAGAAAAACAGCAAATCCTCACATTTGAAAAACCTGAACCAGCAAATCTTGTTTTTACAAATGCACCCTAGATTCCCTGAGAAGCAGTATAAATACTGACTGGATTGTTCTGGTGAATGAAAGTAAAATATAATAATTATTATTTGATTTATTGCTTTATAGTTTGAGCTGTGAGAAATGTAATGTAAGTAGCTTTTAGGTAAAACGAGCATTTTTTCACATTGTAAGCCGGTGTCACTTATATTATTCTGTAGATACTTGTTCCAAGTCTTCTCTTAAGATATATACTTTTATTTATTCAAATATTGAACCCTAAAGACTTTTTCTGCACCATTAATATCACATTTTCTTGAAATATTTTGTGTTTTTGTATATTAAATGTTTGGTTTTAAGTACTCATGCAGTGTTTAAGGAAGTTCAGTTTCCAGACTTAAGTGCCTTCATCAGTCAGCTATAATTGACAGGAAATGGTTTCAGTGCTTATCTACATAAATGGACAGACTGCATGATACAGTGTAACAACACGGACATCTGGGCCCCGTGTATTTACAGTCTCACTGGGACCTCTTCCCCTCTAAGTGCAGCATCTATGAATAACTAAATCAACACATTTACTGTGGTGGTACTGTGTCATACTTTTACTACGAGAGAGGGAAAACATTATAAAACTTTATTTCCTTTGTGATTGTTCGTGTCTTATTTATGCCCTATAGGCCGAAGGCAAAAGCTAGAAAAGAAACCTTCTTTCTTCCCCGGCCTCTAGTTGAAATGATCCTTTTAAAGATAGAATACAAGCATTTTAAATTGTATAAAACTCAGCATGTATAGCAAAATGCTTTATTTTAGGGTTGCAAATTTCCTTAAACTGATGAGTGATGATGTTATTAGGGCTGATGTTATAACATGATAATGCGGTAACGCAGATTTGTTTTAACGCCACTTATTTCATTGACGCATTAACGCAACTTTAGATTTTTAGGTTGTAGCGGGCTCAGTTTTAAAGCTATACTAGCATCATAAGGAACAAGAAAACCTAAGGAATCCATTGACACCAACCATGTCATACTAGCTTGTCGGGAAGGAGGCTAAATAACGCTCCAAAATGACGCTAAATTTTGGCGAGGATAAACTAGCATGGCCATTTTCAAAGGGGTCCTTTGACCTCTGACCTCAAGATATGTGAATGAAAATGGGTTCTATGGGTACCCACGAGTCTCCCCTTTACAGACATGCCCACTTTATGATAATCACATGCAGTTTGGGGCAAGTCATAGTCAAGTCAGCACACTGACAGCTGTTGTTCAGAGGTAGAGCAGGTCGTCCACCTATTGGAAGGTATGAAGACAAACTTTTAAAGGGCGACATGGGCCCTCTATATGTGTAGTCAGTTCCATTTCACATATCTGTGAAGATTCCTTGTTGTAGAGTTGTTGTCTTGTTTATGAGCAGTATGTACCTTTACTTCATGTCTCATTAACACACTCATTATGTCAGTCCACCCTCTGCCATACGTCTGCTTTCCTTTCACACACAAACCAACACAAATGGACCTAAAGTCAGCGGCCTGGCAGCCTCTCCGGGTGTATCTGCTACTGCTAAAATGCTGTATAAAGCGTTGGCCTCAGTGCAGCAGAAATCTATCCATCACTGTCCTGGTGCTGGCAGTCTGCTCTCTGTCCTTAAAGGCTGTTTTGGTTCAGATCCAGACAGAGTCAGCCAGTCAGGAACATCTGATGCAGCTCTAATAAGGTAGATGAATGCATTTCGGTGTGTTTCTTGGCATCAGTGTGTGTTTACAGAAAGGCTTCAGGATGTCTTTTAACCAAGCGATAACCTCTGGTACTGAGAAATGAAGCCAACACGGAAGTGCCAAAAACGGCAGTTTTTTGAATGAACACTTGAGGCTGGCTCCAAAAGCAACTGGTTTAGTTTTTTATTACATTTGTTTTCCTATATAATATAGTCTCCTGGCAATATATTCTGTTTAGGCAAATCAAAGCACTCAGATAAGGTTTGGGAAAGATGTCTCGGTTACATGTCAAGTCCAACCCATTCTCATATCGTAACATACATATCGTAGCAGGCAGCGTTGGACCAGGACCCGAGGGAGGACAAGTAATGCATGAATAATTTATAACCACTGCATGAGTGTTCATTATTTCATGCATGCATTATTTAATTATATATCCTAAACTGCTGGGACACAAAGTGATTCTTGTTACACATAAAGAAACATGTCGACACATGCTACCCCAGCAGATCTTAGTCTTATCTAACCAGCACCAACAGCAGCACATTTATGTGGGTTGGAGCGGTGTGTGTTTGGCTGTTAGATTACAAACATCACAAGGAAAAAGCCCCAACACACAGACTGAGCTTTGGTACTGTTAGTGGCTTAACATCCCAACACTGTTAAGACTCAGTGTCTGTGTCGTTCAGTGATTGGTCCACCTGTTTTTTTCATTAACGTCCTGTTTCATATGTAAACGAACCACAGAGGGACATTACAATCTCAGAGACATTTCACAGGTACTTTTCTACAGGAGGCACCTCGATGCCAACCGTGACTCATTTCAGCCACCATGCGTCCCTCTGAGTGATGTTACGTAATACAGATTCAGTTTCCAGCCCTGCAACGAACAACTTTGTTATCCAGCAGCCAGCTGTTGATAATATAGATACCGGCTACTCTGAAAGGTTTTAATCTGGACATGTTTGTGAAAACGGTAACCGCCTCTACACTAATAATAGAGAATAATTGCCAGTAGGTGTGAGCGTGTTGATGGATGTTGATACTTTCGCTATGCTTCATCTCAGGCGTTCAAAATTGTAACAAAGCAAATCAAAACTTAATCAAATCCATTTATACCATTCAATTCAATGTGTTTTTTAATAAATCACCTTTCTTTAATGAATATATTTCGTCAGTGCCTCCCTCTGTGTACGGCGGGCGGGAGAGCAAACCGTTTTTACCGCAGTGAAAATGTTGTTTTTGAAAGGCTAAACACCAACAAATCTGGATTGAAGCAGAATATTTTGTTAGATAAAAGCATGTTGTGAATTTTGGAAATTATAACATCAATTTTTTTCAATAAATGTTGACTTATTTCCCAACGCTTTGGAGTTATTGGAAATGTAGACCCAGAACATGCTATACATCTCATCTGGCCTGGGAACATCTCGGGATCCCCCAGGAGGAGCTGGCAAGGTAGGGATGTCTGGACTAACTTGCTTAGCATGCTGCCAGCAACCCTGCAGCAGAAAATGGATGAATAGATGGAAGAAAAATGTCATTATAACTTGAAAATATCTCTGTATTGTCCTAAGAAACTGAGCAGAGTTTTTTGTAATGTTGGCAGCACTGTGGGCAGGATTTGGAGGAACTGTGGAGGAAGATCAAGTAAATTAGACTGTGAGACATACAGTATATTCATGGTGATCTAGTTGTGTACTGTACAAGCAGCCGTCTAAAGTCACCATAAGTTGCACAGAGGTTGTAATTCAGTCTGTTCGTTTGTAGCTATATCTATGAAAAGTAAATGCACTGTAGTTCGTATATATCCCACAAAATCAAATCGTATGCAATCCACGTAATTGTGAACAAGGAAGTATAAAGGGAGGAAGGCGGGGTGGATGGGTGGGTTCAAAAACACAGGACTTTCACCCAGGAGACCGGCGTTTGTGTCCTGTACTTAACTAACAGCACTTCTGGTGTTATTCTAATCCAAACCAGGATCTTTTCCTGAACCTAACTAGGTAGTTTTTGTCACATAACTTCAGTACTAAATTACTCCACTTCTGGTGTGGCGTAACTTAACCACAATCTTTTCCAAAACCTAAACTAAGTGGTTTTGTTACCTAATCCTAACCAAGTTGTTTCCTGTGAAGGTGGAAGTTTATTTTGAAAAGACTGGAGCAGAAATTGACGCTGGACATTTGTAGGAAAATGTACGAAAACAGGAATAATTTTTCGTAAGATATCATACGAAGCGTTGTATGATAATACGTTGTGTAGTCAGGTGTACTCTGTAAATCTATCCTCCTGCTGAGTTCTGCTCAGTGTTCTCTGAAGCTCCTATAGTTGTCATCGTTACGTGTTTACTGTTATCTTTGCTGATCATGGCGGCAAGTGAAGAATGAGGCTGCTCAATAATCACTGATAAAGACACTTTGTGTGAGAGCGCTGATGGAGGCGTTAAATCACAGCGGGAACAAAGACAACGAGTGATGCGAGAGGCCTCTGAACTAATCATCAGACGTTTCTAATTGCACATTTATCAAACCATCACACTGTGTGTGTTTTGTGTCCTTTCAATCCTGAAGGAAAAAAACAAAAACAGGCCTTGATTACTTCACATGCTGTCGAAGAGCTGACAATGTGATCATCAAGATAAAGTGACAGCTTTCATATTAAAACGTTACACTGTGTAAGATCTCAGATGACACATGGAGGGTGGAGAAAATGAAACCATTAAAGTACATCAAGCCAAGGAAACTGTACCCAGAGCTGAGTGGCACACAGCATCCTGAAAGGAAAATGATTTTAACCTATTACTCATGAAAAGTGGGAAATTATTTCTTTTTTATACGAAGATCCAAGTCTTTTTTTTTTTTTTTTTTACATTTCTCAGAAGATCAGAAGACGTCAGTGAGAGTTGGAGAGAGGAATGCCGGTGTTGTCAGAGTTTGTTGTGTTGGACTACAGAAAGCATAGCTTAGTGTTATAGAACATGGAACCCATTTACATTCACATATCTTGAGGTCAGAGGTCAAGGGACCCCTTTGAAAATGGCCATGTCAGTTTTTCCTCACCAAAATTTTGCATAAACACAACACAACAAGCTCTGACAACACCAGCACTCCTCTCTCCAACTCTCACTCACGTTTCCACCGTTGGCTTCTGGCAACAAGTCACATGACACAACAACAAACAGACCGGATCAAGCCAAAGGTAAAGAAACCGTTTTATTTCTCTGTAGGGTCCTTTCCATAATTGTTGTCAAACACTTCTAATAACAATCTGAGCCTGTCAGTGGCAAAAACAAGCACTTGGATGTAGTGGATGTAAACTGACGGTAAGGAGTTGAGCGATTACGTTACAGCCCATTTAGCGGCTGCCGTCTGCATCGGTCTCCCTCAATACTGGACCAATTTCAGAAATTGTTGTCCCCATTAGTCATTTAGAACACAAAAACATGGGAAAATAGGTTCCAGGTTGAAAAATACTGAAGTTACCCTTTAACTACAAGTGAAGACATTCATACACCAACATGCCTATCAGGCTCAAATCGTATTTATATTGTGTACAAGGTTCGTAAAATTGTGACATTACAAAGCATCGTCCTCATAAAGCCACATTTTTATTTCACAATGGAAAACTAGTCGGAGCTCAAGTGCCCGCTGACATCACGCTCTCCTTGACCTCGACTTCCCGCACAGGAGCAGGTGATGTCACCGCTGCATCTCTTGTCGTCATGGCGGCGGCGAAGCGGGCAGTCGATCATCCTGAACAAATCTACCCACAGGGCATTCAGCCCTATTTTCCTTTTTCCTTGCCGCTGTTCACGTCCATCTGGCAGTAGTTAAAGATTAATACCCTGGAATCTGAGAGCTGAGGAGCCGGGAGAAGACGGGAGGTTTTAACCAGGCGGAGAGACGTACGGCTTCAGTGAGAGCAGTGATATCAAGCTGGACTGAGAACTGAAGACATCAGCACTAAAGTTCAGTTGGTTCAGATTGTCTCAGTACACCTAATGACATTAACTTTGGGTACATTGCCACCAGAAACACTGACTCATTGATGAGGCTGTGATACTGTGTATATCTCTCTCTCTCTCTCTCTCTCTCTCTCTCTCTCTATATATATATATATATATATATATGGGTATGTTTTCGGTTCGGTTTGTTTGCGATCAGGATTACAGAACAACTATTGGCCCAATTTTCATGGTGGAAGGGTTCAGCATGGGCCAAGGAAGAACCCATTACATTTTGGAGTGGATCCGAATCACGGGTCGAATACATGCATTACTTTCACTTATGGAAACAGCCTTGACGGAGGTCTGCGCTCTCCAGGTGCCCTCCTAGTTTCATTTGAAACCATTGCATGTGCCGTTATTTTGATTGTGCTTTGAGCTCTTGTTGCTTTAAAAGGAAACATTTCATCATTTCGAAAATTGCTTATTATGTTTTCGGTTCGGTTTGTTTGTTGGTTGGTTTGTTTGTCTGTTTGTCAGCACGATTACAGAAAAATACTACTGGCCCGAATTTTCATGAAATTTGGTGTAAGGTTGTAGCATGGGCAGGTTGTAGCATTTTGGAGGACATCCATACACAAATTTGTTTCAATTTCTTTAACAAATCCGAGATAAGGCATGGCCTTGGCGGAAGCCTGTGCTCTCCGATTGTCCCTCTAGTTCACCTTGTTTCCAAGAGTGAGATGATACAAATTATACCACTGTCATGCCAGTGTATTAAGTACAAAGTTGGAGTCAGGATTAGCCTAGCTTAGCATAAAGACTGGAAGCAGGGGGAAACAGCTAGCCTGGCCAACACCTCAAAAGTTCGCTGATGAACATGTTGTGTCTGGTTTAATTTGTACGCAAACACAACTGTTTGTGGTTTTAAGGGGAGCTGTGCGCTGGTACTATTTCTTAAACAACAGTGTATCCATCCGCCCAATGCTTCTGTGCAGCGTCTCCGGCTAATAGCTCGGGTTGTCAGATACTGTCGCTGAGCACAGGTTTTGGTTTTTGGCCTCTGTACTAAATCCAACAACCTCAGTGATGACGAGACTTCAGGAAGCTGCACACCGACTGTCGACAAGAAACAGTTCCAGCATGTGTCTTATAATACGATGTGAGCGTGCGGCAAGGACATGTAAATTATTTTAATAATATGTAGAAAGGGTTGTGTTTTGTAAAAGGAAAGTGAAGCTTAATCAGATATTTATGTATTGAGTAAGAAACTTGAATTTTAGATGAGTCAACCCCCCAGCAGCCCTCCCAGCTGTTGCAGAGGCCTGGAGGCTGCAGATATGCATGAATGGACCTCGAGTCACTCTGATAAACTGTTAGGCTGCTTCCCGTCCCACCACGCACGTTATGGATTTACACTTATCTTACTCTGGGAGGTAATACAGTCCAGAAATGGCTCCTGTGTTTTGGTTCCTGGTTAATTAGATAAACATTAACATGAAGTATTGTTCAACATTAGTATTACATTTTTTAGGGATGCACCGATCCGACATTTTCAGTCCCGATAGCGATACCTGGACTTTGGGTATCGGCCGATACCGAGTACCGATCCGATACCAGCGTTTAGTTAATAAGATACTATGAGTTACTGCCATTTCCACATCACCTTATATTATCTTGAACAAGTAAACCAGCCATTTGGAACAGATATATGTCATGTGTTTTTGAAAACATATACACATGTTCAATACTTTATAAATGAGACCAAATAAATGCTTTTAGGCAGAGCAAACAGGTTATCTCATTCTTTTCATTTCCTCTCATCAGTAAAAGAAACAGAATGTATCCAAGCCTTTCATATTAAATTCAAGGCTACAATTATCAAAACAATACAAACATTCAGGCTCCCACATGTGGCACAAAAGTGTACTGCAGATATTAGGGGCTGTCAATCGATTCAAATATTTAATCGCGATTAATCGCATGATTGACCATTTTTTATCTGTTCAAAATGTACCTTTTAAGGGAGATTTGTCAAGTATTTAATACTCGTATCAACATGGGAGTTGGAAAATATGCTGCTTTATGCAAATGTATGTATATATTTATTATTGGAAAATCAATTAACAACACAAAACAATGACATATATTGTCCACAAACCCTCACAGGTACTGCATTTAGTATCAAATATATGCTCAAATCATAACATGGCAAACTGCAGCCCTACAGGCAATAACAGCTATCAGTGTGTCAGTGTGCTGACTTGACTATGACTTGCCCCAAACTGTATGTGATTATCATAAAGTGGGCATGTCTGTAAAGAAGAGACTCGTGGGTACCCATAGAACTAATTTTCGTTCACGTATCTGAAGGTCAGAGGTCAAGGGACCCCTTTGAAAACAGCTGTGACAGTTTTTCCTCGCCAAAATTTAGCGTAAGTTTGGAGCGTTATTTGGCCTCCTTCGCAACAAGCTAGTATGACATGGTTGGTACCAATGCATTCTTTATATCTTTATATTTCATATGATGACAGTATCTTCACTCTAGTTTTAAAACTGAGCCAGCTGCAACCTAAAAATTGCGTTAATGCATTAAAGAAATTAGTGTCGTTAAAACGAATTATTATCGCATTAACTTTGTTAGTCCTAGCAGATATAAATCCTAAATGAATGACTATGGAAAAAAATTCTACCAATTTATTTGACGACCCTAATGAAATGTCCTGTGACCCACCTGTGGGTCCCGACCCAGTCTCTGCACTAAAGTAAAGAAGTCTCGACTTGGCTGGACTGATAGAGTGCTAGTTGAAAATGAGGGCAGAGACGGGGCTGTTGTTCTGGTGGGTCATGATCTTCCTCTGCAGGAGGGTCCTCTGGGACTCTGCAGGGAGTGTAAAGCAGATGACAACACGCTGTTGTGTCAGAGCTCGCAGTGCGACTTCAATTTTCTGTTGTCCCGCAGCTTCGGCTTCAGCCAATTAACTCCCCTGGCGAGATGCCCCGGCCCCGGGCGAGAAGCCAAATGGACTGTGTATGCTCAGCGAATGTACAACATGTGACGGTACAGTGGAGCTGCTGCCACTTCTGACCAACCTGCATTACACATCCTCCAAACCTCATCTGGTTCTCTTTATCTGCAGCTCGTCCCTCTAGGCCTTTACAGCATCCTGAACACAGCGCACAGGAGGTTTCTATAATAGCCATATAGGATCACTACACTGTGGAATTATTGTGGGATTCTTATAAACAGGAAATATTGCTTGCGAAACAATCTTTCCTGTCTCAGACATGATTCAACATGATTGCAGGATTCATGCTGTTGCATTAATGTTCCATAACATGACCAAATAAAGAAAAGGAATGCTAAGAAACTACATAATGAGACCTGAACCGTCTGCCATGTTGAATCTCCAGTGACCACTTCTAATGAACTGGAACTCAACAACTCTGCTTATAGCAAATACGTCTATATTAGGTGTGTTTCTGGGGTTTAACACCTGATGTGTTTGAAGTACAGCAGCAGACTGTGATGAGTAAAGTGGGTCAGACACGGTTTCAAGTAAAATTGCTGGTGTAAAAAAATACTTAATCCTCCTTTAACATTTCCATAACAATCACCAACTCTGGTTTGGTCGAAATAAACCCTAAATTTACCGAGTTAGATGTGAAAAGAAACTGCCCTTATATGCGCTTCTCAAAGCTACCAGTCTCTATTGAATGAAACAGTAATTTTACCTCGTTGATCATTGTAAAACACACTTCATTCAAACTGGACAGAAACTAAATAAAACTCATCATAACCGTCTTTGTTAGTCTATTCCACTTTTCCAACAATCACCAACTCTGGTTTGAGAGTTTGAAGGAGAGACTGAATAAGTAACAAACATTTTCACTGTTTTCCGGCGCATTCGTGACATCGAACGTGACACCAGAAAAAACAAAAACACAGAAAGGCATAACCGTCTACTCGCAATGAGAAAGGAGTCTATTTTCTATTTTTAGCAGCTTTCCCCGAGTTTAAAAAACCTGCATATATGCGCTAATTTTAGAGGAAAAAGGGTATTTGATAAAAACTATTGAGCAGCTGTTTTAGGAAAATACTTAGCCTCTTTTTTTTTTTACAATAAAACTATATATTTATCAGTGCTGGGACGATACATCTATCTCCTGATTTGATACTATCACGATACTTGCGATTATACAAGTATTGCTTGATTAGATATTACAATTTATTGTGTTTTCTTTTGTTAACTTTTTTAACACTAGACCATGGATAAAAGTTGAATCATACACTTACAGTGTAGGGACTTTTACTTTGGAAAATATCTAAATTATTACAGTAAAAAGGTTGATTTTCAGCAGGTATGTCGTCAGAGATGTCCTGAAGCGAAATATATCAGCCATTGTCAGGTATTATTTATTTTTTTCAGCAACCCAGAAATCAAAGCATAAAGACATTTCCCTCACAAATTAGTGGTATTTTCTTTTTAATTTATAAGGGACATGTAATGTTTTATACTTCTGATGAATATAATCCAATCAATCTTATTTCCATATATGTATGTTGTATATACAGTTCCCTTTGTCAACACCTTATTTTCATTTGAAGAGGGAGCAGAGCGCACTTTGCCAAAGTCCGCTGAGACTTTAAGGACTGAGATCAAAAACTACTCCTGAGACCAGGAGCAGACATTTCATCTAAGTTTATAACAGCGTTCACCACTCTTTTTAGTTAGTTGTAGTAATTGGATCTTGAGGCTGGAATTGCTCTGTAACACCGTAAAGGTCATCGTGTGTGAAGTTGCAGACCAAAGTGGAAACCTCTGAGGGGAGGTGAAGGACAATCTGCTGAGGGGAAACTAAACGTGAGGAAAAAGAGTGATTATCTTTCTCTGAACTTCTCTCCTCCATCTCAGTGTCTTCACACTTTCTATTTGTAGCAGCAGCAGCTCCATCAGCGGGAGGTGAACCTCCTAAACTGAGACTGACAGAATATAAAACTGTTGATAATAGAGCGAGAGGGAGAGCAGAGCTCCTGCTCCAGGCTTTCAGTTCTCAGGTTTCTTTCAGTCCTTTTTATGAAATGTTTCTGAGTATCTAATGATGTTCTGGCTATGTGATGTGCTGTGCGATGTGCTGGTTAACCTAGCTATGTTCCACACACAAACGTAACCTTATCTTACCTGATGTGTTTTATCCAGCGACTCCTGGTCTTTTTATCAGCCGGGAAGAGAGAGAAGGATCAGACCCGTTGCAGGTGTGAGTACATCCCAGTAGGAAACACAAAGGCATCGTAGCTTCAGTAAGAGAAACGCCTAACTAAGTAGTTTTGTTGGCTAATCCTATCCAAGTCGATCTTTTCCTAAACCTAAGTAAGTAGTTTTGTTGCCTAATCCTAACCAAGTCGATCTTTTCCTAAACCTAAGTAAGTAGTTTTGTTGGCTAATCCTATCCAAGTCGATCTTTTCCTAAACCTAGCTAAGTAGTTTTGTTTGCTAATCCTAACCAGGTCGATCTTTTCCTAAACCTAAGTAGTTTTGTTGCCTTATCCTAACCACGTTGATCTTTTCCTAAACCTAACTAAGTAGTTTTGTTGCCTAAACCTAAGGAAGTTGTTTCCGGTGAAGACAGAAGTTTATTTTGAAAAGACTGTATGCATGTAACAAGCAGAAATTGACACGTGTTGTTGGACTTTCGTAGGAAAACAAATGAAAAAGGAGGAATAAGATATCATAGGAACCGTTGTATGAGGATATGTTGCACACAGAGAGATGAGGAGAGGAGATGCTGAGTGCAGACATAGCGGTGGCGGTGATCTCTCTGGTCACGGTGGTTCAGTGAGCGGAGGAGCGCAGAGAACGCAGAAGGTTCACGTGTGGTTAATGTTGTGAAACGGTCATGGTTAGGTTTAGGTTACAAAACTACTTTTGTGACATTTACTATTTCTACACTGTGGTATTTCTACTTTTCCTTTTTTTCCACTGTTGTCTATGATACTGAAAAGCTCAAACAGAGCGCTACCCCACAGCTACATCAATCACTGCTGAGAGGAAAATGATCCCCTGTATATATTTATATGTAGTAAGAGCTTTAATGCTGAATTACAGTGTGATAATGACGCTGAGGTGGTGGTGACGGAGGAGGAGGAGGAGATGGTGTGTTCCAGCTCAGTGGGTCGTCGCTTCGCTGCCGACTTCCCGCTCTGATTAGGCCGAGTAAAGGAAGAGGAAGCTGACAGCCTTCTCATTTCTCTCACACAAGTATCTAATTAAAGAGCCTGAGAGGCAACCTGATGTGCTTATGAAGCAGCATCCAGCGTGACATTATGCACAGGAACATTAGGGCTGCACATTTCACTGACGGCAGCAAGCAGACCCAATTAGCTGTGTCAGGCATGCAAGGAGGTCATAAAGAGACGTCAAAACAAACACTCCTTATTAAGATGTTGTTCCCTTCGGTCTCAGAACGTTAAGGAGAAGCAACTTGTTACAAACCGTTGCAGAGAAAAGAGAGTAAAGTTTGCATCTTTAGAGGTTTTATTAAATATAAGCTTGAAGCAAAACTCAAATGTTATTATTTTCCAAACGTTCTACAGTTCTCTTCAGTCAGTCAATAAGTGATTAAATGTCTAAGTGGACTGTCTCCAGGTCTGTCCCTCCATCCTGTCTGTCTCTAGTAATCAATGTTACTGCTGATGGAAGGAAGCGTCTGTTGAGGCAGTTCCTGCTCTGTGATGTGTGTGTTGGGTGTACAGACACTCTGCTCTTGGGAACCATGAACCAAATGGTTTTAAAATGTTTTTAAGACTCACTGGAGGCAGTCAGTCGGGGCGTTTCTGCCACATTTAGATCTGTGATCGGCTACAAAAACAAAACAGAAAGAGTGGAGATCATGTGAAACACATCAATTCAGAACTGGGAATGTGTTTGGCACTACCCCAAAATAAAACATATTTTCCCAAAGTGATTGTAGTGTATGAATTATGGAAACAGAACAGTATGTTCAGCAGTACAAGTCAGAATTGCATTGGACCATATCCCTGAAAGCTGGAGGCTGAAAGTAGAGATGCTTTGACTGTGAAAAAATAAAAGAAAAAGCTATTGACAAAAATCTGAAAAGCTGGTGGTCAGTTTACTGTCAGTTCACAGAAGGAGCCAGGCTTCAATATCAGATCATGAGGTAAAAATAACTCCTGTACAGTATCTGTCAAGCTTTCTGCTGCACTGACGAACAAATCTGATGAAAGTTCATGGAAAATCCTACAAATTCCCATTCTCGTAAACACGATATTTCAATAACGCCTGGAGGGAACTCAAGGATGAACTGATTAGATTTTGGTGGTCAAAGGTCACTGTGAACTCACAAAACACATTTTTTGGCCATAACTCAAGAATGCATATGCTAATTATGACAATTTCACACAAATGTCCAACATGTCTGACATTTTAGACCGACATGGATGCAAACTGCAACTTGACTTGTTGGCGGAGGCATACAAACGCGAGGCGGTAATTCTAGTTTCCTTTTAAATAAACACACAGCAAACTGAGACCATGCAGGAAGTAAAGAAGCATTCAAACAACTAAACAAGCATGAAGTAAGTAAAATAAACATCAATTATCAAAAATAATCAGGGCTGTCATAGTTAACGCGATAATAACGTGTTAAAGCAAATTTGTTTTAATGCCACTAATTACTTTGACACTTTGAGTTTTAGGTTGTAGCGTGTTCAGTTTTAAAGCTAGAGTGAAGATACTGATATCATATTAAACTAGAAAAACCTAACCTCTGAATGATTAAAGCAGCCAAATGCAGGCTGATCCACACAGCCCAGAGTCTTGTCAGCATGCTTTCAGCCCTGAAGTAACAAACACAAACACATTCTTCTTCCTTTTCAAGGTCAAAATGTGGATAACTGTGATGTAAGGCACACTTAGCATACACGACTTGGCCAAGGGTAAGCTTCCTAATATGTGTGTATATATATATATATATATATATATATATATATATACACACACCTATTGGGCTGCAGTTTGCCATGTTATGATTTGAGCATATTATTTCTGCTAAATGCAGTACCTGTGAGGATTTCTGCAAAATATTTGTCATTGTTTTGTGTTGTTCATTGATTTCCAATAATAAAGTGTTAAATACTTGTCAAACCTCCCTTTTAATGTACATTTTGAACAGATAAAAAATGTGTGATTAATTGCTATTAATTATGGACATCATGTGATTAATCACGATTAAATATTTGAATCGATTGACAGCCCTGAAAAGAAGTGAAGAGGATAAGGCAGAACTACAGAGCCCTCTGATGTCGTCAGAGGTTATATATATATATATACAGTATATATATAAGAGGTTATATTTATTTCTTACCTGTATCTGAACTGTGTATTCTGGCTTTGATCCAGCTGTGTCAGCAGGGGAGCATTATGAAAACTTCCTGTTTTGTAAACAGCCTCTTAACGACTGTGTCCATTCTACAGAAATCCCTGCAAACACAAAGACCTGATGCAGGTCCAAACCTTTCAGACGTGTGCCTCCTGCAGAGCTGAAGTTGAGATTTTCTGCAATAGAAAATGATTAGGCGGTGTGTCAGTTTGAGTGTCCACGTGCGTATGTGTGGGTAGTTTAAGTCATATGCCCAGACCATACAGGCCGGCTGAGCAGCGGATGAGGGCTACCTCGCTGAACAGCTACGATAGGTGTTAGCCATCTAGTAACATACGTACTGACTATGTACAGGGAATCAGACTAAAAGCTTAAAATTAGGGCTGTCAATGGATTAAAATATTTAATCCCAATTGATCGCATGATTGTTCATAGTTTATCACGACTGATCGCAAAATAATCACACATTTTTTATCTGTGCAAATGTACCTTAAAGGGAGATTTGTCAAGTATTTAATACTCTTATCAACATAGGAGTGGGCAAATATGTTGCTTTATGCAAATGTATGTATATATTTACCTATAATATACGCTAAAATTGTTTATTATTAGAAGGAAAGTGACAAACATTCAACAGAAACAACATGGCTTTATGTTAAACACTGAATACATAAAATACTTGGGTCAAGGTTCTGAAAGGCGGGTCGTGTGTGTGTGTGTGATTCTGCAGATAGATATTTTGAATTAATACTTCTCAGAAGGAGACTTCTGACATTTCACTAAGCAGCTTTTAATGACTCTGAGATTTTAATATTTCCCTTCAAATCCAATGCAAATAGCAGAGAACTGAATGTACCCGGCGTTAAAGTAATAGAGGGACGGTACACAGTGAGCTGGGAAAGATCACAGCATCTCATTAGGGCTTCAAAAATTAGCCATTTATATCATTCACCATAACAACACACAAGTAGAGGAGTGTAAAAGGTTAGAAGCAGTGATATTTCTCATGACCTTTAATCTGGCGAGACAAAGCAAGTGAGTGTTTCCTCGTTGTTTGGCAGCAGTGTAGTCTGTAGACTTCACACCTCAGAGCCATTATGTGAAGGTTTTTCTTTGGTTAATGCACATTTTTAATGATGTATTTATAATATTATTTAAAGATGAAACAATTTGTTGATTGGTCGATTAGTTGACCAACAGAAACTGAATTGTAAACTATTTTAATAATCGTCATTTTCCAACAAAATCTCTCTATATAATCTTATTCTGAGCACCTCCATTGTGAGGATTTTCTGCTTGGTTCTGGTTCTGATTCTGGTTCTAGTTCGTCACCTCTGGCTGCTGGTCTCCTCGGCTGTTTGCTGCAGGACGTCCAACTTCCTGAAACACAAACACATGAAGCCAGGATTTATAAATCACACAACATTTGAGAACATTAGGATCAAGTTAATCAAACTCTCTCTCCCTTTTTCTCTCGGCATTACTGTAATCATGACTCTAATGCTGTGTTCAGACAAAGAGCGAAGTGAATTTTCACCTCACTTTACTCGCGCAAGTTGGATCGCCGGTATCATTTGTGTTCATAGACGCGCCGGAGAGGAGAAGGAGCCTGTCTCCATAGATACCAACAACTTTTCTTTTCGCCATTTCCGCCATCAACCATGGAAGAAATAACCACTGTTGGATGCCGAAACTACATAATGGTGCTAATTTGTAAAAAGTCTGAATTCATGCTTTGTCAGGTCTGTCCACAAGACGACAATCAAACAGCTTTTAAATTGCTCTATTTCTGAATGGAGTTCGGATCGATCAGTGCCAGGCTATGCTAACATCGTAGCTGCTCCATCAACACTCAACATAACGTCATCTCGGCATAAATACGGCGGCAACGTTGTTGTAAACAAATCAAAATGATGCCGAAATAACAACATAATGATGCTGATTTAAAAAAAGTCTGAATTCATTCTTTCTCAGGTCTGTCCGCAAGACGACAATCAAACAACTTTTAAATTGCTTGTTTTCTGAATGGAGTTTGGATCAATCAGTGCCAGGCTATGTTGCTGCTCCATCAACACTCAAGCTAAAGTCATCTAGACATAAATACGGCAGCGATGTTGTCTGTGGTTTATACACATACATTTCCACACAGAGTTTGGTCCGGTCTCTGTACAGACATGATGTACTATCGTAGCTCTGGGTGACCACAGACAGTTACAATATATTTTCCTCCATTTCTGATTCAACAACATCAGGAGTTCACTGACGACAGGAGGAGAATCTCAATGCTGATAGGCTTTCACGACACAGCGTCACGCGAGTTTCTCGCTTGAGTTGAAGTATTTCAACTCCTGCAACTCCTCCTCGCGTCCCGCCATTCACGCCATTCGCGCCGCCTGGCGCAAATTCAAGTCTATAAGCCTCTTTGCATTGACTTTGTATGCAAACGCGCCGTGTGAAAGGTTTGCAGGATTTTATCCCAGAAGTATTTAGGTATAGTTGATCATATTTTAGTAAGACGTCTCCCTGTGTCCTGGTCTGCTCGTGTTTTAGTTTGCTTTTGATACAAAAACTTGCTCCATGTTCACCTGTTGTCTTGATAGATGAAGCATAACATCCATTTCAACAGAACTAGTTCCATCAGTACAACAACATGATCAGCATTCAGCTGCTGTGCTTAGTTTCATTGACGGTAGATTAACAGCAGAGTGGTCTGTTGCCTCAGTGTAATTACCGAACATAATTAGTATGTACTCAGGAAGTTGTAACCCAGGGTTACCCCATAAGTCTGTTTGCAGGTTCACATGCATGTCCCATATTCTAATGTTTTTCTATTTCCATTTTATGCTACTTTGTACTTTTACTCAACTACATCTCAGAGAGAAGTGTTGCACTTTTCTCTTCACTACATTTATTTAAGAGCTATTGTTACTTTACAAACAAAACACCACTTTTTAAAATAAGATCCACTGATACAGATTAAAGTACCAAAAGTATATAAAGGTGTGGGGAAAAAAATCGATTCACCTATGTATCGCAAATTTTTTTTTACGATTTTTTTAATGCCAGAATCGGTATATTTGCTTCAATTGAGTCTATGCGGAGGTAGAAGGAAGTTACCGCTTCTTTTGTTGTAGTCTGAATAATGTGACTTCATATCTGTCACCAAAACAAACCACTGCGAGCCGAAACGACAAAGCAGAAAACGTGGATACGACCTGCACTCTCATATTTTAAATCCAAAGTGGTAAACACTACACATACAGTAAAGTATGGAAACTTTAGCACTTTTACTTGTGATGGAGTATTTTTATACGGTGGTACTAATACTTTTACCTTAGTAAATGATTTGAATATTTCTTCCACCACTGGGAGACAAAATGAACGAATCCGAAATCAAAATGTAACCTTATTTGCTCTGTATTTCATTGCAGTATCCTCACGCATATATATTCAACATAAGGTTGAAAGGTGATGATGATGGACTGGTTACTGTATTATCATTCTGAATCACATATTTTCCTCGAAGAGGAAAAAAACTGAAGCCCGAAGACAAAACAAACTCATTGCAGCATGTAGAGTGTATTACTATTCTTATTGTTATTATATTCATTCTTCTTTTAGGCAAAATTGTGGGCCTCGGTCTTCAAAGACAGTGTTGGTGCTTTCGGCATGCCATTGTGAAATGCATTTTATTGTACAAGGAGTATAAAAGGTGAATTCGATTTTGCTCGTCACAGCATCCTCGATTCAAGTGATTTAAAGGTCACATATTATGCTCATTTCCAGGTTTATAGATGTATTTTAATGTTGCACTAGAACATGTTTACATGCTGCAATGTTCAAAAAACCCTTTATTCTTCTCATACTGCAGCCTGAGTCTGCCTGCCTCAGAGCCTAATTCAGCCTCTGTCTGAAAACCACTGATTCACAGCCTGTCCCCTCCCACTCTGCTCTGATTGGTCAGCGTTTTCTGTCAATCAAACTTCCTCAACAACAACAGCGTCACCCTCCCCCTCCCTCCCGGAGAAGCTCTCTCTAGAGAGAGAGACGAGTGGAGAGATAGCAGCTAGAATAGAGCTTATAAACCACTTTAAAGTTTATAAACCAGAAACTTCACCCAGCGCACGTTACCGGAGGAATCTGATCAGAAATCGGCGACACATGATCAACATCTGCGGTCCAGATTCCAGGTTTTCCTGACGGTTTCTCTCAGGTAAATAATGCTGTTTATAGCTCTGTTAGTTAACTCAGTGTTTACCTCATGCATCAACTCTGTAAACCGTAAACATACACTCTGTTTTACGTCTGTCTTTACAGATCCATCTGTGAGAAATGACCGACAGAATCATCCCAGAGGAGAGCAGATAGCTGAGAGCAGACAGCTGAGAGCAGATAGCTGAAAGCAGATGGGAGATACAGAGCTAACCCGTTAGCATGTAGCTACATGCTAACGGGTTAGCTACATGCTACCGCTATGACACGGTGTGTAAACACAGCGACCATCAGGGTGGAAAATAGAAGATGTGAAACAGTAGTCAGTTCATTATTTCTGCTAAAAGATAAATGTATGGAAGATCAGAGTAATGGTATATTATTTACAGTAGTAGCTGTCTCTGTGTTACCATGACTACAGACCACCGGAGCTTAGCTTACCATAGTTTACCAGAGCTGAAGACTTTCTCCTGTACCATGTCACATAACTAACTAACAGGTGAGATGATTACAAATGCTGTGAATAATTAATATTGTCATCTGTCAACTCAAATAAAGTTTGACTGTGAAACAGAAATGTGTTGTGTTGCTTACAAGTCACTATTTACTACCTGTACTCTGCTACATGCATGACATCAAATATATATAATATATAAATATCATCTGTTTAAACAGTGTAATTACATAAAGCCTTTGTGAAAGAACATGTTATATTTAGATGATGGGAGTACATGAAGCCTGTTCTGCTGGTTCTTGCAGACTTTGCTCAAGTTAGGTTGAGGAGGAGAGACAGTGACGCGCTGTGGGGCGGGGTCAGCTACTGAAGGTTCTCTCTGGTTCGACCAGGAAACCCTTACATGGCTTGCATTTCTCTAATGACGTCAGAAGAGAAGGAAAAAAAGCGATTTTTTTTTCTGCACCCATTTCCGGACAAACGGAGGAGGAGAAAAAGAGAGAGGATGGTCTTTTATGATACTATGGTGGCCTGTAGACACACTGGGGACAGATATTGATGTTTAAAAGACATGGAAAAGTGCATTTTGCATAATAGGTGACCTTTAATTCTGATCAATATTTTGGGGATCGTGTGTGTTTTGGAACTGTTCTGGTCATTTTAAAACCACCCTTTGTGGTCCTGTTTCGTCATTTATGTGTTGAAAAAGTCATAAAGTTATTATCGTCTCTATTGAATCCTCTGGCTTTGAGGAAACGAAATCATCTTGAAATTTTGACACTTTTAAAGTTAATGCGTGAGCTTCACTGAGATGAACGAGTGAACAGGTACAAAAAGGAGATTAAGAAGAGAAGCACATCCTATTTCCTGCACGACCTTTGCCTTTCTTCTCCGTCACCCTTCGTATAAAGAAAGGGCAGCTGCGTGACGGCTTAATTCTGTGATTTTTAAATGGATCTGAAGACTCATTCTGATCTCAGGATTAATGAGAGAAACTGCAGTCAGAGACTCATTAATGACAGAGGAATGTAAAGTTACGTTGCTCTTTTAAGTTTTTAAACTTTTTCTACTGATCTTAATTAAAGAGTCTGAGTCCAGGTGGGTTTGGTGTTTCTGTCGGTCCACTCTGTGCAGCTCTGATCCCTGTTACGATCAAAACAAAATCCTTTCATCTCCAGAGCTGTCATACTGAAAAGTGGAAAGTGGAAGCTGTTCTTCTTTCATCTCAGCACATCTGTGTGAGTCAGGAAGTGTGCAGGGGTCAGAGGTCAAGGGGAGGTCTGCCGCGTTCGAGGCTCCTCCTGCAGCTCTTCCTGGTTCCAGGGTCGTGTCTGCACTCTGACCTTTGGCACTGAGTCCACCTGACGCAGCAGCAGTCTAATGACTCGTCCTGTCACATCATCAGATAATGTAACAACCCCCTCATCACCAAGTATCAATCAACCAAAAAGCACATTCATACAGACGCTTATACACAGTCACCAGCCTGTGTCCTTTTAAAGCATATACATTTAGAGCTAGACTGATAACTCTGATATTATCTTTTTGCAGATACATCCATATCAGCGTATAGAAAATGTCAGATAATGTTTGAGGTCAGTGTCTCCATCACATAGTTTGTCCACCGGAGAGCAATGACATGTTTCGGCACATACATGTAAAAAAAAAAAAAAACGTGTGTCACAGTGTGTGTTATGTTGGTTAGTTAGTCTCACTGCTAGGGATTGTATGAGAATCAGTATTTCAGTACCAAGTCGATGCCAAAATTCTGAAAATGTGACGGTTCTCCGGTGTATGGTGATGGTGCCCTGTCGTCCCTGGGATAATAGAAAATGTGTTCGGGACGCAGTAAACTCACTATCGACCCGCCCAGTTTTTCCCCTGATGATGCTACATTGTGTGCAACAAATCGTTGTTGAAATCGGCAGGACGCGAGCTAGTTACGTTAGCTGTACTGTAGCTCCGTGCATGACCTTTTTATATATAAGTGTGTAAAAAAAAAAAAGAGATGATAGTATATTTCAGGAAGAATCCTATACGGTCTTCTCTCCTGTAAGGATTAATGATCAGGCTGTTGAGGTGGTGCAGCAGTATACAAATACCTTAGCACGGTACTGGATGACAGGCTAACCATTGAGACTCAGGTGGATGCTGTATGAAACAAAGCTCATCAGCGGATTTTTTTTTACCGTAAACTTTGTAGTTTTAAGGTGGACAACACTTTTATGAAAATGTTTTAATTAGTTTTTTCAAATCTGTCTTGACCTTCTCTTTTATCAGCTGGTATGGGTTGCACAGGTTGCAGGGTATAATCAAAGTGTGCAGCAAAATTGCAGGCACCACCCTTAATGACTTGACTCCTTTGTTCCAAAGTAGGACCTTGAAGAAGGCTCAGTCAGTCCTAGCTGATCTATAGCCATCCCCTGTCCAATGAGTTCAGGTTGCTCCCGTCAGGATATTTATTGCTTTTGTTTGATGGCTGTGTGGTACTGCTGACTGTACAACAAATTGCCCCTAGGGGATAATAAAGCTTTCCTTGACCCTATGTTGAACTCGCTTCGTAGTACAGGCCTCAGTATGCAAATTATTGAAGTACATGGGATTTATTGTTTTACATAGATTTTTTACCGGGGTCTAATTGATTGGTATTGACGTCTAAATTCCTGGTATCGTGACATCCCTACTCACTGCAATGGCCTGGGCTTGAAATGTGCTTGTTTGATGGACATTCCCTAGAGCCAAGTGGACCTCTCTGTCTCCTCAAAATTACATTCATACACTACTAAATTATTTTGCACATTTTGGAGGACAAAGTGAGTGCTGGCCGGTTTATGTTCAGTGGCAATGTTTCCTGCATCCCACGTGTGGTTAGGCTACTAAATGAAAGTTGGTAACATATATATATATATACTAAATAAACATGCACTGTTAGATAGACAGTGGACAGCCAAGCGAGAATGGCTTTTCTCTGAATTGGGCCTTTGACCTCATGAACTCTGGTGCAGACAGTGTCTGCATGTGAAATATAAATGTGAATCGAGGCAGTGCTAATATAGAGGCAAACCCTCCCTGAATATGAATAAAGTTTGATGATGTTTGGTAATGAAATGAGAGCCTGAGAGGAGAGGTCACAACGTGCAGAGTGCATATTTTTAGATCAGTATTTTTAGTGCAGGTAGAGGGGAACGAAGTGCAGCGATTAGATTTCACAGACTAGGAACTCATCGGCAGGGAGGGAGTTCCGCGCTCGGTATCAATCGAAAGAAAGCTTTTAGTCCCGTGTGGTTTCTGTGGTTTCACCGTTCACTTCCTGCACAGAGGTTATTAAAGCCTGAAACAATAGAGGCGGTGGGACAGGAACGGCAGGCCGGAGGAATGTCATCACGCCTCTGGAGACTTCCTGAAGCTCCCGACACAGAGAATCAGATGTGGGAGGAAGCCAAGATAGTCTTGACTCTCGGCATCCGAGAAACAGGGAGCAGGGCATTACTAAAGCCATCTCTGTAACTAAGACTTAAACTCCAACACTTAATAGACAAATCAATCAGCAGAGGACAAATGTTGGTCAAGAAATATCTGTAATCTATCTAGTTCATTCCTAAATTTATTTAGTTCTCTTTCACACCTGTAGTTCAATTCAGTTCATTCGTTCACAAGGAGGCCCGCATGTACCTAGAATGCCTCTGCGTAGCTCTGGCAATGAGTACTAGCCAATCAGAGGCAGAGTAGGGCGGGTCATACGTTTGCCATAGTCGGATTCGTAATTTAGCAACCTGAGAGCCTCACAGTGTCTTTTTACAAATAAACTCCATCAATATCATATTGATCCGGTCTGAGTTCTGATACAAAATATCAGCTACTGA